>NW_020214432.1:0-42850 GCF_003070985.1 Temnothorax curvispinosus
CAAAGACAGAACGACACTTGTGTCGACTTGTGTCACTAAAAGGAATTACCTATCATCAACGAGTACAACGCATAATTTAATGCATTGAGTACAGACATTCATGGCGTATTAAAAAGTTGAAGAAAGTTACGTGCAACATGCGTAACTCTCTTTCATTTAAAAAAGAAATGTATAATTTTATGAAATAATGAGAAATTCTTTTTTTATACGGCTAATTCACTGTATATTCAAGTGTGTTATTTTAACTAAAGCTCTTCTTACACATTTCTTACACATTTCTGTCGTTTTAAATGATGCCATTTAACACGGTTGAACATATTAATACGATTAAACTTGTTAATTTAACACGCAACAAAACATGCTTTGTCTAATTTGACTAAAACGAGCTTTAGTCAAATTTTTAAACATTTATGCGTGTAGAAATAACACACTTGAATTTACAGTGTATGATAAAACGGCTTGCAATTACAATTAATTACAAAGTATTCTATACATATAATCATTAGTCTATATACTCTATATAAATCAAAAATGGTATTCCTTTAGGGGCCACACATCGATCCCGTTAAAGACGTCTGTGATAAGTTTTTTTTTGTTTTTTTTTGGTATGTTTCTTTTTGTTTTTTTTTATTTTGTTTTTTTTGTTTTCTTTTGTTTTTTTTCTTTTTCTTTTGTTTTTTGTTTTGTTTTTTTTTTTTTATTTGCATAATTATGTACACAGGCCCCTAAAGAGATAGTACAATATTAAAAGATAAAATTTAAACCAATACCTTGAGTTAAATAACATTTTGTTCTTTTTAATTACTATGTGTGTCGAAATTTATTATTTTAACACAAAGAATGTTATTTTAACTCCATTGATTAGTCAAATTAATAATTAAATTAACATTGTTTTAGTTAAATTAACGACATACTGAGTAGCAATAGCAACTTATAAGAATGGTTAAAACTAGCTTAAATTAAATATATAATTTGACACTACAAATTTAACAGTGTATATGCGACGAAACTTATACAGTGTTTTCGAACGAAATAACTGTATATTACTTTCAATAGTGTTCTAGGACGTATCTTATACTGTTGTAATTCTTAATTGAATGTGGGTGAATCTTTCTGATATACTGTTTACAGATAAATTTTTTTCTCTCTTCCTCTCCTGCCAGTCGATCTTTCCGGGATAATCGTTACAAGTTAATCGTGCAATTCGCACTTATGTATAACGAGAGAGGTGTATCATCAGCGCCCGCTCGGCAAACGGGCGGAGATGGTTTTACTTCGCGTGGTCATAATACTAAAAACGATCAATCAGATTACGTGATCGGAGGCACTGTTGGCCGTGTACCGGACCCGCAGCCGACCGACCGATCGCTCGCTGATCCGCGTTAAGTACGCGATCGCGTATGCACGTACTCGTTCTCTCGGTCGGACCTACTACCGGTAATCACGATGGCCACGGCGGCCTCACTCCCGTCCGCGTGTTAAGCCTACTACCTTTTGTAAATCGCGGCAGAAAGGAAAAAAATGGCAAATCCGTGTTAGAATCCGAAGATTCAACTGGCCTGAAAACTACGCTGGTGCGAGCACTGTCGTATTGTATCGGAGGAGTCAGGCTGTCTTAGGCCCTTGATTCTCTGCACGAGTCTCTTTGAGCCTGGGTTCAGAGTCAGTTACTGGTATGGTGATGCGAATATATATAGCCTCTCCCAGTCAAGTCATGTGCACACCTCCCAGAGGTCTCGCTGGACTGCTGCAATGGGGCTGTTCCGATTCAGTACGGCTCGGTCGCAAGATCTGATGTCGGCTGGTCAGCGCGTTCTGCAGTAACAAAGTGGCGTCAATGGCGATCTGACTGCGTCTCTAAAAGTCTGTAGTGATACGAGCCCAAATACCGCTGGTGAGTTGTGTGGAGCCAAGGAAGGGCACGGTTATCTGGGAAGCTCTCGGCTGTCAATCCGTTTGCTCCCCAACACGCAGTAAATATGAAGAAGTTAAAAATGAATCTTCACGCCCGTGTTCTCGGATGGTCCGGGCACTGCACGCACGATGCGAGATTGATGACTCGGTTAATGCGGAGACACCCAGTGACTACGTAGCTGGCTCCTCGACAGTAGGCGCTAGTTATCGGGTATAGAAACGATTACGCCTCTTGACGCACGAGACTCATATCACGAGTAGCCGTAGCCCCCAACGGCATTCTTTTTCTTCTTTGTAAATTTTATAGCACCTAATCCTCCTCAGGCCACATAACGGCCAAGAACAAGTCGAAAATAATAAATAAAGACTCGAAAGATTCAATCCAAACTCGGCGCTGATTGCATCAGCAATCTTCAAAAATTATTCAGGACAAAACACGTCCGAACATATCCACGGTCTCGACGAGACTTGCCCCCAGTATCCATGTCAAATTAAAATAGAAATAAATAGTAATAAGTTATTTCCTGAATGGATATCCATCTGTGTCAAACGCAGTGAAACTGCGTTTCAAGCATGCCCGGCGCCGGGGATCGACTCGCAACGGTGGCGGGATTCACGTCCGCTTCTCCCACGTTGCAAGGCTGGCCAACTTCGACTCCCCGGCTAAAGTAGAAACTAATCGCATGCTTTAATGGGCTTGGAACCCTTAAGGGGAGGTCGTTCGGCTGATTCAATTCGGAGTCGTAGATCAATGAGACCCCTTTGTCGGGACTGGAATCCGATTGGGCCTCTGATGATCGATCGAATGATGCTTTCGCTTGAACCGTGACTGACCCATCTCGCGAAAACTCTTTGCGAATGGATTGTTATTGATCTTCAACTTCGTGATGTTCTCGTTTTGGTATGCCGTCACCGCGATGAATTCCGTCTCCTTGAAACCGAACAACGCAGTTGAATGAGTAAAGAGCTCGTTGTAGTTCTTCGCATCGAAGCAACGGACGGATGCAACGTATTTGTGCATCGATGTTATTTTGGCTGTTGGACGTTGGACGTTGGACAACAACGACATTATTATTAGGGTCGTTGATGTTGTTCGTGAGCTTCAATTTATTGAAGCTGATCGGATTGTCCATCCAGTGGCTTCCCGTTGCCGGACTGTCGGGATGCTTATAAATCTTATAGCCAAAGGGCTGTTGCGGCTCTGCCGGCCCCGCAAAACTCCAGCCACCCATATTGCTGTTCTCGCTCTCGTTCTGGTATCCACAGTAATTGTGGCGGCAATCGGAAGCCGGTGCTATCTCCATGAGGACATAATAATTCTCACGTTTCTCCAAACCGTTTACGTTTATTTAAACGGACGGGAACATGCGCCGACTGCTCTTGGTAATTATCATTTCTGTATTATTCTCGTAGAATTTCTGCCAGAAGTTTCGATTAAGCAGCTCCATGTTGACTCCGCGCAGCAATGGGAGTTGAAATACCCATTCGCTTGAATTCATCCTCTCATCTAATTTGCGTTGTAGAGCGATTGGTGACTGCGCGAAGAGTGGTGATACCAGTTGCATATTCAGTTCCAGTGGCATCAGTGTGTTGTTTGGATCCTGAAGAAACATCTCCGATGATCGACGTTTCTTCTCCGACACCGTCGGTGTAAGGTATAAGGCAAACACGGAAATGGTCAGAACAAACGTCGGAATTACGTGCAGTTGTAGAATGGGACTGAGACAACCGATTCTCGCCTACCAGTGATCTAGTATCACAAAATGGGATCAGTGCAATCCGCCGAAACTAGGCGAAATATATATGTGTCGTCGGTCGTTCGGCGCCAACACATGAGACAACTATGCGTCCATGAACCTTTTGTCCTTTCTACTGCGATTTACAAAAAGTAATATATAAAGTAACAAATATCGTTCACATGATAATTTTAAATGCCATAATCACACTAACCTACTGAGCCAGTTAAAATAAATATTAATTCATTACGCGTTGTTAATCTATTTGTCGTAAATTTCTCTTTCTTTAACCCTTTAGGGGCCACACATCAATCCCGTTGGAGTAAAATGTTATAATTTATAAGGTAGTCTTAAAAGACGTCCCTGATGAAAGTTTTTTAGTTTTTTAGGTTTTTTTGTTTAGTACATAATTATATACACAGGCCCCTAAAGGATTAAAAATGTTCAGATACTGTCTGTTCCTTTTCCGGGTAATCTCAGTAGAGACATCCTGCACTTCTTCAAGCTTCTCATGTATTATACATATTTACCTTTTCGCTGAATCTCGATCAGTCGAACTCAAGATATTAAGATTCTCTAATGATTCGATAATATTCCAACAACGTTCAGACGAAGAAATTATTAGATTAATGTATGTACGGCAACAACTGGCTTCTTTTATGTACATTTTACATTAGTGACATATATTAGCAATATTTAGACCCTTATAAAAATATGTGCACGGAAAGAACGGTTTTGCTGAAGTATCTAAAAATTTGGCTAAATATACAGATCTAAAAATAATTTTGTTACACCATTAAAATAATTATAGTAAGTCGCTGAAATATGATGATTCTGTAAAAAATTTTGACATTCTAGCAATCAGTTTAAGTTCTACATAATTATTTTGATGGACCAACAAAATTATTTTCAGATCTGTATCTAGCTAAATTTTTAGATACTACGGGTACAAAATTCGGTTTTGTGAAGCGCAAACGAAAGCCAAAGACTTGCAGAGTTTCTTATTCACGCATCATGGAAATGCACGCCTTTAATCTACATTGCACATACGGAAAAAACGGTTTTCTGTCTAAAAATAATTTTGTTGCACCATTAAAATAATTGTAGTAGGTCGCTGAGGTATGATGATAATGCTGTACAAATTTTGATATTTTAATAATCAGTTTGATTGTTTTACATAATTATTTTGATGATGCAACAAAATTATTTTCAGATCTGTATCTAGCTAAATTTTTTGATACTTCAGTAAAACCGTTCTTTCCGTGCACTATTCTTCTGTACACTCTTTACAAATATAGAAAAAGGATATCGAAAAATAAAAATGCGTTAAGTCATTACAATGTTAAATTTACGTAAAAATCCATGTACACGAGGAATCTCGAGATTTTTCACTTTTTTTCTCTCTCTCTCTCTCTCTGCGGTAATGAAAATTCACGTTTTCACGCCAAATCGCCAAATCGCGTGTTCACGATATCGTATTAAAACTTATAATAAACGACTGTTTCGGCCGAACTTCAACCGATGACATAATGTGCGCCTTTCAATATCAAAATAAAAATACATAATTATACTCAATGTATAAAAAATAGAAAACAATAGACGTTTAGCTTGTACACGTAAATGAATCTCGCGTATCATTAATGTATATATTATAAATGTGTACTTGGCGCCTTTTTTGCCTTTTTTGAAAATTACATTTACGTGGTATCATTAACAAAACGATATTTTCACAAGCTCGGACTATTCAGTATATCCGCTGTAATCTACTTCTCATTAAAAAGTACTCTTTTGTGAACTATTCATTATCATATACTGTAGGAACCAATAAATTCTAGATTTAGTAAAAACACAAGATAAATGCTATCATTTATCAAAACCCATTTAACCGATAAGCTTAAAAATGCAATTAATTATATGAATTTAATTTTAATTGTCATATACAAATTATCAAATTCTCTAATAAAAATTCGAACAAATTTAGATTTTGTATTAAACATTTAATCATTATGTCTAATACAAAATCTAAATTTGTAAAATATAAAGTTTATCTTTATTTTGCATATAATATAAAGAAGAATCTTATTAATTATTTCGGCTAGTGTGGAGAAAAATTATTCAATTTTCAAATCCAATTAAGGTATAAAGGTACTAATACTCGGACACTTAAGAGTAGGTAAATGTACCAATGCCTGGACACGTATCTATGTCTAGATACCTTTAAAAAAATATAAATTTATGGAAATAAACGTTTGGATATCATAACTAAAATTTCAAACTATAAAAAAAAAAATTTTTTTATCTTTGATTTTAATTCGCGTTATACTTATAAATAATAAAGGTGTCCAGATATAGGTACATGTCCGGGTATTGGTACTTTTAACTTAATCTCTAAATGTTGAGCAAAACATAATATATTAACTTTTTAAGGGCAAGTTATGAAGATATTCGACTTCGAGGATGCAATGCGTAAAATTCGACTAAGTCCGCATAAAAATTATTTTGAAAGTTCTAGACGTTCTGATAAGAGTCCCGCCGCGTTTTTTAGTAGAACTCTAAAAATTCTGAAAGGAATTTCTATGATCGAAAACGATCCGGTCACTAGTTAAGAAGATATTCGACTTCAAAGGTCTGCCGTGAACAACATTTGCGTAAGTTTTGATGATGATTTTTTAAAAATAATTCTAAGGTTTTGGAATTTTTTACTTATCAGGAACTCTAGAACGTTTCGAAAGGAATCAAATGAGTTACTTAGAACTATTCTGGCTTAAAATCAGACTCTTTTTATTTTTTTTGTTAAAAAAAAATTTTTTTATTAAAAAAATTTATATGACCGTTTAGTTAATATAATTATATTATCAAATTATTATTAAATATTATTTAACAAAAAAAGTTCGTTTAGTTACGAATTTATAAGCACAGTTTACCGCAAAAGAAACAAACAGAAACTTCCGGACAGGGCTAAAGATTGTCAATGACAAGCAGGCGTCGTCCGCTAAAACGCGCGCATTTTAATAGCAAAAGTCATCTCTTTATAGAGATAAGTTATATTTAATTTACCTGAAAGAACAGTGTAAGTACATAATTTAATTTAATTTAATTACAAATGAAAAATCGATGCGGACGTTCAAAAAAACTCGAGTCCCAATGGATCGGACTATACGTAATCCTTGAGAAACACAACGACGTATTTGATCTACCTGAAAGAACAGTGTAAGTACATAATTTAATTTAATTTAATTTAATTACAAATAAAAAATTAATTCTATTTAAAAAATAAAAATTCTAAAGGAATGAACTTGTTTAGAATCAAGAATCAAGATTTTTGTACAAAAATTCATCTCTTTGTACAGAAATAATTCAATTGGAAAATCAATAGGTATAGTATGTATCAAAATTCAATTATAAATACGTATAAATTATATTTCAATATTGATATTGATATTGATAATTGGTCACTCAGAAACATGCAAATGAATTGCCAGTTCGATTGCTCGGAGAAATTAGTCGCCAGGCCCGGGAGTCGTTTTTCTTCAAACGACTTCATTTGTATTTCAATATCCTTAATCGAAAAAAATTCCTTTATCAGACAATAGCTTATCAAGCAAAAATCAATTAAATAATTAATGTTTTTACTAAAATGATTTCTACTAATTGTAAATATTTATTATTTCCATTTTGTTCTATCGGTTAGTTAATTCTTCTACGGAACTTTTGCAAATTTTAAGATCCTGCTTTTTTTTGTTGGAAAAGGAAAATGTTTACGCATACCCTAAGGCCGGTCCCCAGGGTTATACTGGACTTATTCACCGACTAAAAACCTCCCCCGACCCCCAATCCCATAACTATCAATCCCATAATAAAAGTTTAAAACTCAAGCATCTGGAATGTGTTGTTCAAACGGAAAAGTTAAGTTACCGTTTTTAAATCAGCTACCCCACACATTTTTTATGTTTATGTCAGGAATTACATCAGAATCAAAACATTTCCTACAAAACATTCGGTCAATTATTTACCAAAAAATTGAAAAAATTTCGGATACAAAATTGGATACGCGAGAAAGATGTAAAATTTGCCCGAGAAGAGCAAAAGACGATGATAAAAAGACGATCTCCATGTGTCCCACTTGCCTTCGACCGATGTGCGACAAGCATCGTGCATTCAACGCAGATTTATGCGTTGAATGTGCCTATGGCATCGAATAAAAAATTGTAACCTTTTCATTTACTTAAAGTATGTAATTTGCAACGTAAATATATTTTTTTCATATTTTTTAAACCATTTTTTATAAATATATTGCTATTTTTTCCATAAAAATGTCTTTTTCATTTTTCCGCAAAAATCGCACCTTCATACCTCAAAATAAATATACTTTTTGGAACGGCCGCATAAACTGCAATAATCAAAAAGTGCATCATCTGAGAATGAAAAAACCGTTGAAAAAATTAAAATATCTTAAAAATTGAGCTACACAACCTGATTTTGGTGAAAATCAAATGATAATGTAAGAATTACTGGGACGATAAACGGCAAAAGCGCTTACAAACTGTCGCTGTTACATGTATGAGATTGTTAAAAGGCAGCAAAATGCATGTCTAGCGTAAGGACATATTGATGATGTAATGTAATTCTTTCTAAGCAACCGATTGCTCCAAAGATAATTATTCCAATTCTCTCGAGTTCTACGATGGCTCATTAACGCATTTCTCAATTAACTGCTGGACTATTCTGCATAGTCCATTCATATTTAAGTTCTAAACTCATGATACCATGATAGAGGAGAAGTTACTGTAATAATATATATATGTGTATATATATATTATTTTTTAGTATTGGATCTCGCTGCATGTCAAGGTGTAACAGACAGAGGCCTCTCGTACGTCAAAAATTTAAAAGGTCTAGAACATTTGGACCTAAGAATGACGTACATAACATCCATATCTGTTTGCAAAATATTGCAAAAAACTCCACGAATGCGCGTCTAACTTTTGCTCGGCGAGACAGAAGATCTAGATGCAGACGCAATTACGTGCGTGCGTGTGTATGTATATATGTGTGTGTATGTCTTTTATTTATTAATAAGTTTATTTATATTTTTCTTTGGTTTACATAACCTAATATATCCATCAATAAATTTCTGGCCGCGATCTCCGAGCGATTGGTTACCTCGAGGAGTTGGATGTCGTTGATATAATAAAAAAGGAAAATTGGAGCTTTTGTATTTGGTGTTTAGATTTTTAAAGAAGTTGAACAAAGTAATTTAAAACATTCGGCTTAGTCCGAAATAAAAATTTTATATGTACGCAAATTCTCTGTTCTTGTATCTCCGTCCATTGATTTCGAATCAAGGGCGGAACGGTTTACATAGGTTTGTGCCATATAGCCGATAGGCTTCAGGCACCGTAATTTTCCCTCACCCGAGGAAAACGAAAAAACCCCCTCAATAAATTTTTTTTATATAGATAGTCTTGTTCATGCTACTAAAAAAGCATATAAAGCACAAGACACGTCTCACTTGAGCAGTAGTGACTCTGATTTGGAATCACATTGTACATCAAAACGACAGAAAAAATTACCATATCGATTTGTACAAGATACAAGTACTTCTTCCGATGATGAAAATTTAGCATCAGAAAAGCACATAAATTCAGAAAAACTAACTAAACGTCCTGTTGTTCCATCTTTTCCTGATGTTCAAGGTAAAAATATATCTGAGCATAAAACAAACATGCTATTATAATAATTTCTTGATATTTACATATTTATTAAATTATGTATTTGATATTTAAATTAATTTTTACCTACAATACAGCACTTTTGGCCAAAAAATATATTCTTTATATTATATATTTACTGCATTCCTGCATTCCTTGTAATTTATTACTTAATGGTATATTGTGTTATGAAATAGAACAATTGTAAAAAATAGTTATTTCAAAATTTTTAATAAATTGTTGATTACACAGTTTAATACATTTATTTTTTATAAGAAATTTTAATTGCATTAAATAAAACGTGATAAAGTTATTATATTTAATTGATACTGTGCAAACGAAAAATCAACCTGTTTCGAAATGTGCAAACGAAAATCTATCGATTAATGCCATTTTAAATACAGTATTCGTGTTTCGAACTTATCTATACTGACTTTGACCGTTTTCGAAACTTTAATTGTTAATAACTTTTTAACCAAGGGTGTGCAAACGAAAAATCGACCTGTTTCGAAATGTGCAAACGAAAATCTATCGATTAATGCCATTTTAAACACAGTATTCGTGTTTCGAACTTATCTACTGACTTTGACCGTTTTCGAAACTTTAATTGTTAATAATTTTTTAACCAAAGGTGTGCAAACGAAAATCTATCGATTAATGCCATTTTAAATACAGTATTTGTGTTTCGAACTTATCTATACTGACTTTGACCGTTTTCGAAACTTTAATTGTTAATAACTTTTTAATTATTTAATTATTTTTTAATTAACGGATACTTTACCTTAACCTTGATTTATATATGTTGCAAGGATTGATTAATGTACGTGTTTTAAAGGTAAGAGACCGGTAATTAAAACAAAGTAAATATTAATCAACATTCTTATAACATATACATATAACAAGGTCAAGATCATTGGCGATGAAATGTCCGTTAACTCTAGAGAACTAACATTAGATATCAGGAACATTAAAGTTAACGCCTAGTTGTCATTTTCATGATCATTCTTCTTTGCTTTAAAAGAACATATTTATTGGTATTTTTTAATGGTTAATAATATAAATGTATTTCTTTCAATATTGTAAAAAAGCAAAAAAATTCTGACCTTATTTAACGTCCATTGTTACGTTTAAAACAACATTTTGCTTTGCTTTCTTAGCCATATACATTTTATATTTACGCGTCGTCAATTTTACGAAGTATTAGCTTTCTACGGTTAATGTAAAAATTACCAATACAAGTTATTATTTCTATGTTTGTACATATTAATAAGAATTTTCTGTTATAGATTGAAGAGAGTTATACAAATACAGAAAGTTTAACTTTCAAAGACATTGATGGGACATTTATTTTAAATATTCCAAATAGTGAGTTTGTGAATGAGGAGGAAAACTTATTTCCCGTGTTGCAACGTGTCGAGTCATGTAAAGAAACTGATCAGGTAAGAACTACTAACTAGCAAAACAAGTATTCGTCTAGCATGTGATATCTCAGCATGAGCTATGTATCTGTGTTGTTGATAATCATCAATCATGATACATACATAATACGGTACAACTTTTATGAAAAATACTATCAACTTTAAGGAGTTCCCTGCCAATCTGCTAACCTGCAAGTCTGACTTTTTTAATGTTTTCCTTTTGTCAATGCTATTTTTATAATAGGTAAATCAGCTAACCAAGTAACTTGTCAGATTGCTCAGCAGGTTGATGGTACGGAACTCCTCGTTTTTCATTTCTGTAACTTGTGTTATTCTGTTTCTCAAGGCCGTTCAGAAAAAAGAGACAACATCTAAAAATTCGGAAACTGAGAGTTTCGAAGATTCCAGAGCTGAGAGCTCAATATCAGCACAATCTGACACTGACAATGAAAGCGAATACTCAACATCTGGTAAAAAAAAGGAGCAGATCAAAGTCAAATTATGAACCAAACAAACGTTTAGCTTCTTTTAACGGCCTTGCTCACTTGAAAGAATTGGTACATATGTTCTCTCTTAATTACTCTGTACATCTTTAATTTTTGTCTGTTTTTAATTATTGTTTGTGTTTTCAGGATCTTGAAACATATTTAAGGACTTATGACCTAAAGTCAGAGGCAGCGGTGGATAACTACAAGCTGAAAGGGACACTGAATGAGAGAGATCGATCTTCAATAACAAATGCTGTAGTTCAAGAGATGTTGAAAGTGAATTATGTGTAAGTACTAATAATGATTTTTGAGGAATATCAGTGTTAGCTGGTCCAGTATATGTTTTCATAAAAGTTAATGTTTATTCTTTGTGGAATTGCAGACCATCCCAGTTTGAATATGCAGAAATTGTAAAGAAGATCTGTGTTCTTTTTCCCTCTGAAGATCCGGTAAACTACTTTTGTTTATAAATATTATTGTCAATGTATCTAAACAACTGCAATCTCAGTGAAAATTTCTTTTATCTCGCAGGCTATTTATTACATTCCTCCTGACACAACGCATAGAAATGCCCAGGGTAAACTACCAAATAAAGTAAAAAATATTAAATACAATCTCCAAAAGAAGGACGCAGGAACCTTTCACTTCCCTTCTTCTTCAATGCAATGTGTCTCGGAGGCACTGGAAAGGACAAAAATTACTAAGCCGGCTAAGCTAGAAGGTAAAGTTTTCTTTTCATTCACATCTTTCTGGAATCAAACTAGACCACGATTATAATACTATTGAGTATTTTTTCATTTCTTAGGAATAAATTCATAGTGTTTTAAGAAAGTTGTAATGTAATTACAGAAATTTTTAGTATGCGCTGAATTAAATTTTGCCTTTAAATAACAATCTTCTTCTAACATTTTAGGAAGCATTAATAAAGAAGATCCTGCCATAAAAACTGCTATCACATGTCTGAGACATGAAAGCCGGGATTCTTGGCCTCAATTGTTGGCGAATTGATCAGTGACGCATGCCCTTAGACGTAAAATCTTGTTGGAAACAAGACCAAGAGCTCAGTGTGAACCCAGTAAAGACCAACAAAAAGACAGCGATGAAAATGAAAATGATGAGAGTGAAGATGAAGAAGAGCAACTCGTTGATATATATGTGAAAAAATGGGATGTCTTGAAGCTTCCCAATGGGTACCTTTTAGTAAGTGTACTATGAAGAATTTTCTTGATGAATAAAATAACATATATTGTAATAGACATATATTGTAATAGTTGTAAGATTATTTGTATAAGTGATTCATGTATCTTTTATTTTAACACGTTGCATATTCCACTTGTCTACTTTGGCGTTTTGTATTTTCTTTCCATCTTTTTAGCTTAAATACAATGAAAGAAGTAAGAAACTACACAGGAATTAAGAATAAAGATTTAAATAAAATAAGGATAAGGAATATCCATATCTTATTAAAGTTTTTATTTCTAATTTCTGTGTAATTCCTTATTTTTTTCATTGTATTTTAACTCTTAGAAGAGTGCCCTTTTTAATCCATTCAAAGGATATATACTAAAGGATATATACTATATTATTAGAATATATTCTATTACTAAGCTACTTACTCATATTAGAGGTATCTGGTATATTCTAATTTGTTAGAATATTTATTAGAATATTTCATTATACACTTATTAGAGGGAAATCCTCTCACCTTTAGGATATCACCTTGGCGCTTATTTTAATAGGAAATACTCTGTAGTTTATCGGATTATTCTAAAATCTAGAATATAATTTTTTCGGTGCGGATACCATGGGTATCTAATCGTACTTAATATAATAATTATTTTGTGTTAGATAAATCTAGATTCTTGCGGAATCACTTAATCGCGATTTACACTTATATTTTGGTCAATTAGACTGTACCTTATATGTGTAATTTTCAAAGTATCTTGTGGTCAAATTGGACCTACCTATTTGGGTTGTTCCTGGCCAAATCCATTTTGGCTGTACGTCAGCTAGAGAATAAGGAGACAAACTCCTTCGATACCGGCTGATTTTCAAGGCCGGTAGATTGTAACGGTACGGTTACGAATTATCGATTACGAATTATTACGTTAACGAAAGCGTGTTAATTATATAAGAAAAAGATAAATAATCACGTTCATTAATAAAATATTAATTAAATTTAAATTTAACTTAATTTTGCATTTAATTTCTCGACAATACGCGTAATTAACTTTTTTATTAAGAAATATATCAAAATTATAGAAAACAAGAAAGAGAGTTATATCAAAGAATGCGAAGAATATATTAACCGCGTTTTAATCGAAATCGAGATTATATCTCGATCGCGAATATCTGAATTTAAATAGCATAATGTACGCGAAACAACCGAAATTAAAAACTCAATCGATGAATAAATCAATAAATAAATCAATGATGGAAAAAATTAGTACAATCCGAACCGCGAACCACGAACCGACTCGCGAAATAAATCATGAACATTATTTGATCTCACCTCAGACATCAAGTGAGATATACAGAATGAATGACGTGAGATCCAAAAGAAACAATAATTTCCGAAGCAATATATTCACGCAATAAGTATCGCAAACAATATAAAGAATTTGTCATATTCTCTCTTAACTTATTACTTTATTATAAAATGTTTTTCAAATTATGGTTAATACGACATAAAATCTGTATCATCTTATACTATAATATGCATTTTAATATAATAGATATAAAAACTACATCATCTTTCAGATATTTCTACAAAAAAATTATTCTGTTTCGCGATAAAATATTTACTGGATCTCACGTCATTTTATTTTGTTCTATTTATTGATACAAAGTCAATAATAATACTAAATGGATAGACAACAAACGATCAGGATAAAATCGGCATGTTATTGATATATGTTACGCGAGGGCAGTCTCTCCGTAGATACAATAAATCAATAAATAGAACTCTAGGATTTATTATGCAGCCTATTATTATTCAACCTAATCTGATTTAGTCTATCCATTTTAGGGCAACGAATATGTGACACAAGTCGCATTTATCTGTATTATTAGATAAAAATAATACATAAAAACAACTAATATTCACAGATTCATCACCCCATAATAAAAAAAAGTCACTCACCGACCGATGCGCAACGAGCGGAGTTAGTCTGCCACGAAGCTACGATGATTCTGTAACACAAAAATGAAAGATTCAAATTAAATAGACGCTCAAAATAATCAATGTTTCAAAAAATAATTTTTACACACGTCTAATTCGTCTTTCAATTAGATTTATTAATATATATGTATTTATTTTCTGGGAAAAATCTTTACGAGAATAAACTTTTTTTAGACGGTTCCTCTTTCTCAAATTATTTCTTACTTATCCGAGATAAATCAGCCCGAATAAATGGAAAAGCTATTAATTTTAAGATAAGAAATAATACTCACCCCAAAGTTGCTCCGCCGGGGCCTGATGCCTCCGCCAGGTCTCCTCTCAGAACAGGGTTCTCCTCCTTGCCCTCCTCGCCATCCGGGCATCCGTTGCACAGGATACTCACAGAACCACTGTAGCATAAACAAGTTTATCCACTTACTTCCGATTTCTTTTATGGAGTCTTTTAATAAAATTAATGACTGTTTGGTCAATTCTGAGGAAGACTTTACAGTCTCTTTGGTAAGGACATAAAAAAGTAAAATAATAAACTGTTAATTTTTTTCACACCATTTTTGGAAGAGCATGTTTTATATAAATGTACACATGTAGCAGAGATAACATTTTTTTAACCACGCCAAGTGTTTCTCAATCACGTTTTAGATGTCAAAGAAAATTCTGTATTTAAGTTGTTTAACTGCGTATAGAAAAAGAGGAGCAAAAATATATGTTGAAATATTAAGTATATTTGGCGTGGCGTCTCCCGACTGCTCTTTTAAAATATGCAATTAATAATTATATCTGTAATGCCTAATATAATAATAAGAAGAATAAATTGTAGTGAGTATAAATCAAGTATTTGAAGAAAGGAAATGTAAATGTGTACAATTAACATAACTTTTATGTTAAAGTTAAAATTGTAAGATAAAATCAACACTCTTTTTCTGCAAATTTTAACACATTTAATAAATACGTTCAAATTGTGTTACTTTAACATATTTTTTAAATTATTTTGATAATTTTACATTCATAATTTGTAAAGTTTAATTAACATAGCAGGCATGTGTTAAATCATACACATGTATGTGTTGATTATTTTACACAAAAATTTTAACAAGGACCCTTTTTAACAAAACTACAAAAATTTTCCAACAGTGATATACTCGCAGTGCAAGACCGCCTCGTGTATTCTTACGCAATAGTTAAATTTGTAATAAATGATAAATATGAAGTTAATATAGGTTGTACTTACCAATTAAATTAGTCGCGACACTATCTGTTCCAGAGTTGATCCATCCAATGTCCACAGTGCTCTGCAAATAAAAAGTATTATTAAAACCTGTGATATATATACACATAAAACATAATATATCCAGCATTTGCTTTTATTTAAAAAGTGGAAAATTCCTATTGGGATTATTGGGAACTGGGAATAGAGGCGCAAGTTACGTGTGGCACGTATACGGCGACGGAGTGGCATGGACGCATAGAAACGGCGCGGTACTGACAATGAGTATCCACCTGCGGGGTCAGTTACGGGCCCCAAGTCGGCATATTCTTTTGTTTGCGTGCAAACGAGAAAGGACAAAAGAGCATAAATTTTTTTCTACCTGCGCCTCTGCCCTTCCCCAACAGGTCTACAATTTTAAGCTAATCTAGCCAAGCAGTATGACTAGCGGATACTACACAATTTGCAGCTTATTGTTAGCAGTCAGGAAGATCATCAGCACAGGCGCGCGCAAGCATTCCAACAGACAAAATCGTACCGCGTGTCGTAGGTTGAAGATGGTAAAGATGTGAAGAACGTTATTTTTGGTTAATTTTATACTCGTGGTTAATTTTATACTCTAAAAATGGCGCGCGGCTTCACATGACTTCTTAACATTTCGCGTTTATGCGTTTTTTACATTATTTTAACAATAAATATGCTGTACGCTTATTTTAAAGGCCGTTGTTATGCGTTATAATGCAAGTTAAATATACAAGATAAAATTGTAAATCGATATACACGATATTTGTAATATATGAGAATGTAATTGTCTTTTTATTGATTTTTCACTGAATATACTTGAGGCCGATTAAATTTTGTAAAATACGCAGATGCTAATAGATCGTCAATGTGAGACGCAAAATCTATATTTACATGATAATTAGAAATCGGAATATTATAAATGCAGAGTTAACAAAGATTTTACTTACCAATTAAACGAATTGCAACGCCATTTGTCCCAGAATTGATCCATCTTGTGTCCCAGCCCGTCGTTAATATTATCGGAACACAAGGGCTGGGACATAAGATGGATCAATTCTGGGACAAATGGCGTTGCAATTCGTTTAAATTTAAATGTAAAATATCCGTGCAATTGTTAATTGTTCGAGAATATTTGAATTATAGAATAAATCTTATATCGCGTCGTCATTTTTTTCAACTGTCCGACTTCAACTTACGAATTAATTTAAAATTCGACTTTGAAAGTAAGAAACACCGTCAAATTGAATTCACGGAATGCAGTGCATATTGCAAATATAATTTTTAATTATAAAGTATATAATATGTTTGTACTGTATATAAGACGTTAAATATTTTTACTATTATTATATTATTAGTGATCATGAGAATACAAGGTCGGCCTGGCGTTCATTTCTTCGTCGAATTGTTTATTAAACTATTAAAGAATTGTTTATTAAAGAATACATTGCTCTTGGAGTACTCGAGTCAGCAGCTATATATTATATACTTTTCTGTTTATAGTTCAGTGGAACATAATCATCAGTTGAAGTGGGGAAATTAGCAATTTGTCCACGCAATTAATTATTCCGATAACTCTGGCGCCTTAATTTGATGATGGTTTCTGGTAGTACTTTTAATGCTAAACAAAAAATTATATATAGGTCTTATAGGGCTAACTGCTCTAGTTTTCGAGATATACAGTGTTAAAGTTAAAAACAAAGCTTCCTCTATGACGAAGCAAAATAAATAATATGAATTTTTAAATAATACTTTAATTGTGTGGTATAAACAGTACACACGTAAGCGAGAATTGAATATATCTATGCTAAGCACAAATACTGTAATGCTTCACGTAAAGAATGTACACAAAAACACGCATACCTTTTCCACTCGAGACAAAAACGTAAAGAATGTAAGATATTTCGAGGTCTACCCTCTCTCCTCTGACTTGAATATAGGGCGAAACAAGGTTTATCATTGTCACGGTTCGTGTTTTCAACTTTTCACGCGAACCGAGGTTCACCCCCACTCCCCCCTGCTTTCGGGGGATGTGCGGTAGCCATCGTCAAATTAAATGCGCCAGAGTTATCGGAATCTTGCCAAAATAATCAATGTTTCAAAAAATTTTTGCACACGTCTAATTCGTCTTTCAATTAGATTTATTAATATATATATTTATTTTTAGGGAAAAATCTTTACAAGAATAAACTTTTTTTTAAGTTTTTTTAGGTTTCCCTTTCTCAAATTATTTCTTACTTCCGAGATAAATCGGCCCGAATAAATAGAAAAGCTATTAATTTTAAGATAAGAAATAATACTCACCCCAAAGTTGCTCCGCCGCCGGGGCCTGATGCCTCCGCCAGGCCTCCTCTTAGACAAGGTTCTCCTCCTTGCCTTCCTCGCCATCGCGCCATCCGGGCATCCGTTGCACAGGACCACATCAGGACTCATAGAACCACTGTCCAATATTTCACGATCGAGAGTATACCTGTCAACACGATCGCGATACTTTATTAGTTTATTAGACAATTAGACATTAGACACTCCCGATATAAAACGATCGACGTACTACGGCGCACTTTCATTATTTCAATGCGACGCAGTTTACCGAGCTTTCTTTCTCCGCTGAACACGGCCAGCTTACTTATTACCGACGCCGCACGCCACGCGGATAGAATGCGGGTCGAGTCAAAAGAGTCGAATTGAAACGAAACGATCGACACATATATCACACATGACACACATGTCATCACTACGCCTCGTTATTCTAAATCACGTGATTCGCATAATTTGTACTCACGTTAAACGCCACGATGATATCCGACGACGGGCGACGATTCTCGACCAAACGGTAGTCCAGCACTCCGATCGTTTTCTCACTCGAGCCTGTGTGCGATAATAGTCGATTATTCATTGAAACACAATAAACTTATTATATTCGGCGTACATTAATCCTGTATTTACCTCACTCCGATTCCTGTAGCCGCGCGAGGCGCGAGGTATGTCAGGTATGTGCCGCGCAACGTGGCCAGCGCGCTTCGGCGTGCTTCGGCCATGTTCGTGAGCAGTCGGCGCGCGACGCCAACGACGAAAATTATTCGATCGCGCACACGGGATAATTCGACAATTAAGAGAGAATTACTTAATATTCTATCTTTCTAGTGCCTGCGATCTGCGATATCATCGTGATACTCATCACGGCACATCTCGCGATGAAATAGCACTTATACGCACGGAGTCGTCGTCGCTCACTCGGCTGCTCGTCGCGCGTGCGTCGGTTCGAGCGTCTTCAGCGTCGAGACGTGAATGAGGGTGCGTTCCCACTATACGCGTCGCGCGTCGCGTCACGACGCCGCGTCATGAGTTATCCAATCAAAACGTTTCATTTTATGACGTCATTTCCGACAAGATCTCGCGCTGATGGAGACATGGCCGGTATTCATAGTTATTTAAGACCGTCTTAAGTTCAATCTTAAGATGTCATGAACCAATCACAGAGCCGTATTAGCGTTTTAAGACATTACTTAAGACGATCTTGAAGACTATGAATACCGGCCAATAGGTATCCTTGTCTGTTGTTTCTGTTCCGTGGTCGGTTACGGGACGGATACGGGACGGCTGTGTCTGAATCGACCTTAAAGCTGGCCACACGCACTTTTTCGTAACAGTAATGCTAAGACTCCATAGACACGGAAACGCCGTGCGGTAGAGTGCGTTGACCAATCAGAAGGCTGCCGCAAGTCGCCTGCGGCAAAATCAAAATTTGTGATTGGTTAACGCACTCTGCCGCATGGCGTTTCCGCGTCTATGGAGTCTTAGCATAACAGTAGGATTTCGACCAATCGCGTTGCTCGATTCGAAAACGTACGGCCGTACGTTCCCGAATCGAGTAACACGATTGGTCGAAATCCTACTGTTACTGTTACGAAAAAGTGTGTGTCCGGGCCCTAAAGGTGACTGATTGGTACTGATTGTAGACCGGGCCTTAAGTTCTTGACTGTGATTGGCTGATTTGTTTACTGCTTAAGTTTTTTTTATGTGCTCGCGGGCTTTTAATATACTATATATCTTATACAAAATATATATATTTTATACAAAATTAACATATGCCGAATATTCTGTTTCTCGTGTTTCGATGAATGGGCTATTATCGCATATTTTTACATTATTTCATGGGCCCATATTAGCCGTATTAGCACATTGCATGAGACGATAATTCCTCTCTCAATAATATTTCGATCTGAGGAAGAAACGATTCTAAATGAAGAATATAGTAATGCGAGCTTTCGCGCAGTCGACTCTTTGCTCGCTTAATTCTTTATAATATAAAGATTTTTATATTATATATATATAAATTTTTTCGCGGGAGGCGTAGAATATAAAAATTTTTATATCATATATAAAAACTTTTTCGCAGGAGGCGCGAAATATAAAGATTTTCATATTATAGTAAAAATGTTTATATCATAAAGAAACAAGCGAGCGCACAAAGAGCCGACTGCGCGAAGGCTCGCATTACTATTCTTCATTTTGAATCGTTTCTTCCTCAGATCGAAATATTATTATTGAGAGAGGGATTATCGTCTCACGCAATATAGATCCGCGAAACAAAGCGGAAGATATGCGATAATAGCGCATTCATCGAAATACAAGAAACGGAATATACATATATTCGACGTACGTTAATTCTGTATCACCAGGTATTGCCGTTGGCACGCGGGCGCTCGACTTTGTTTTTCGTACGACGCGTCGCGCGGTGTTTACAAAAGCGGTCGCCGCGCCGCGCCGCCCGCGCCTCAAGGCTCGCGTCCCCCGCGGTTGCGGGGTTGCGCTATCATTCATATTCATGTTTCGATGCTCGAACCGACATGCGACAGGCAGCTAAGCGAGCGACTCTGCGACTCTGTGTGCGCGTAGCGCTGTTACATCGCGATAGGTAATCACAATAATGATATCGCAGGTATCAGAGAAATGCAGACTCACGAATGTGGCCGAAGCCGGTGCCATGATCGTCACGCAGCACTCGCCTCACGCGCTTTACGGAAAGTCGAGTCAGTAGATGAATACAGAATTAATGCCGTTTCCATCGTTCGCATTGATATATTGAATAATCTGGCCGTCGCTTTCGCATTTCGAGAACGCGGCATAATTATAATACGCGAATCGTCGGATCATTCTAGGATATTTTAATGTGACGGAATATACATATATTTGAATCGCGTGATTTAGAATAATATGAAGCACGCGATGATGTGTGGGTGCGTCGACCGTTTAATTGCATTCGTAATTGTAAAATTCTCGCGGAATTTATGCGCTCGAGCTGTGTCGCGGCGTGTCTCAAGCGTGTGTATCTTCGAACGGTTGTGCCCGGGGCCTTAAATATGTTATCGTCATAGGTAAATAATTAAGTAGTGCCGGCGCGGCGACGAGATCGTTGGCATGCGGGCGCTTCGTTTTTTGTTTTTGCGAACGCCGGAATTGTACGCCCGCGCGCCACGCGGTGTTCACAAAGACGGTCACGGTCGCCCGCGCCGCGGCGCGCCGCGGACGCCGCGCTATCATTCAGTCATTCATGTCCCGACGCTCCCAACTTCCGACGTCCCGACGCTGACGACGGCCGACGCTCGAACCGACGAGTAGCCGAGTGAGCGACTCCGTACGTAGCGCTATTTCATCGCGAGATGTGCCGTGATCCGTGATGAGTATCACGATGATATCGCGCAGGTACTTAGAAAGATACAATATTAAATAATTCTCTCTTAATCGTCGGATTATCCCGTGTGCGCGACCGACTGATTTTCGTCGTTGGCGTCGCCGACTGCTCACGAACATGGCCGAAGCATGCCGAAGCGCGCTGGCCCTTGCGCGGCACATACCTCGCCCCTCGCGCGGCTACGGGAATCGGAGTGAGGTGGATACAGGATTAATGTACGCCGAATATAATGAGTTTATTGTGTTTCAGTGAATAATGGACTATTATCGCACACAGGATCGAGTGAGAAGACGATCGCAGTGCTGGACTAACATTTGGTCGAGAATCGTCGCCCGTCGGATATCAACGTGAGATTTAACGTGAGTACAGAGTACGCGAATCGCGTGATTCAGAATAACGAGACGTAGTGATTACATGTGTGATATATGTGTCGACCGTTTAACGTTTAACTGCATTCGCATCTCGCGGAACGGTTCGCTCGTTTCGTTTCAATTCGGCCTGCAACAGGCATTGCAGCGTTGACTCGACTCGCGTTGTAGCCGCGCAGCGCGTCGGTATGAAGTTAGCCGCGCTCAACGGGAAAAGTAGCTCGGTGAATCATCGTATTTAAATAATAGAAGCGCGTCGTAGAACGCAGATCGTTTCATCTCGGGAGTGTCTATAAAGTGTCACGATCGTATTATTACAGTTACTTCGTACTCCATCGCGAAATATTGGACAGCGGCTTCGTGAGTGTCCTGTGCAACGGAAGGAGGGGTGAGAGAAAAGAGAAGGAGACCTGACAATCTAACCCAGACGTTCTGAGAGGAGGAGGAGGCCTCGGGCAAGGCTCGGGCCACAGCGGAGCAACCCTGGGGTGAATATTATTTTTTATTTTAAAATTAATAGTTTTTTCCAATTTATTCGGGTCGTTTTATCTCAGATAAATTAGAAATAATTAGAGAAAGTAAAGATTTTTCTTGAAAAATAGATAATTATATCGGTAAATATAATTGAAAGACAAATTAGACGCGTGTAAAAATTACTCTTTGAAACGTTGATTATTTTGAGCGTCTCTTTAATTCGAATCTTTCGTTTTTGTGTTACAGACTCATCGTAGCTACGGCGTGGCTGAATAACTCCGCTCGTTGCGCATCTGTTCGGTGAGTGACCTTAAAGAGATATTAAATTTACTTCAATGTGCAAATCTCAAAACCACAAGCAAACTATATTTAAATTGGTAAAATTTCAAAGTGCGATATATTTGAATTAATATATTATAGGAAATAATTATATCGCCCGTAATTATTGTGAAATATACTGTATCATGAAACAATAACTATCATTCTATACCGTTTTAATTGTAAAAAATCAAATTGAGTAAAATACTCTTTTTATATTTAATAAATTTGTATATAAAACGCTGTAAAGCATTAATAATTAATCTGAACATTGAACTTGAAATTAAAAATTATCTGAAATTATTAATGTCCTTTTGGTATTATAAATATAAAAGAACTAAAGTACACTTTTTCTAAATTATTTTTTAATAAATAATTGTCATGTTAATATGATTATAAATATTTAATTGCGTGAATTTAATAATTGTTTGTTATAATATTGAAGATATCTGAGATATAAGATCTAAGTGAATTGTAAGTTTACAAGACAAAACAGAAAACATGTGATATAGCCCACTCATGAAAGAATAAAAAAAAAAAAAAATAGATTTTAATAACGTTTGCTTATTTCGTAATGTACATTGAATATTTCGTAATAGCGTAGAAGCTATAATAGGGCTATAATGCGTTTTTCATTTAAACTATAATTTATATACATATATTATTTACGTTAAATTTCCAACGAAAATATTAATTATTCTGCTATTATTAAATTATTCTGTTATTAATAATTAATGGTTATTGGTTTGTATTTAATATAAATCTGACTAAAGAATTTTTATTTTAAAACTTTAGTTCTTTTATTCATAATGCCAAAAGGCCATTAATAATTTCAGATAATTTTTAATTTTAAGTTTAATGTTCAGATTTATTATTAATGCTTTACAGCGTTTTTATAAAAATTTATTAAATATAAACGGTGAAATATCGATGCTGAGCCAACGGTCAAATATTAACTCTTTATTTGCGAATTGACATTTTTAACATTACGATCGGACGTTTACGTTTTCAATACTACCAATCGCAAGTTATTTTTATTATTAAATTTATTATTAATTATTGATATATCATTGCAAAATTTGAGATTTAAATTCATCGCGCACATGCAATAATAGTAATAAAAAATATCCTCGAAATAACTGTATCTCTTTTTTTGTGAAATGTTTTTCACGATGCTTTGAGTGTTTACTAATATTTCTAAATTATTTTTTATATGTTTCTATATTTCTAAATATTTCTAAATTATCCATTAAATATTTATTGAAAACAATTGTAAACACCACATTTTTTCTTTATCTGGAGCGTTATCATTGTCCCCAACTTCAATTTTATATACATATCTAATATATGAAACACATACAAAGAATAGAAGAATATCTATATAGATTATTGGACTATTTTCGTGAACGTGAAAGTGGAAAAACGTATTTTTCCACTTTTGTTGTTAGTACATTCGTATCCTACTCTTCTCTTCTTTATATAACAATCTACCACGAACAATTGAGCTTCCGTTAACTTCACCCTTTTCATCAGTAGCCTCCCAGTGAAGTAGCCGGCTAATTGACGCTATTATCTGCGTCATTGTTACACCCTTCAGCCCACCTATCCAATCTGTGTTTTCTCGTTGACGAAGCCATTTCATTTCAAACTAAATACATGAGAATCCAATCTCCTCTCTGCAACATAACGCGATAATTTGACTATATATATATATTAGGGTGGTCATTTTGGAGCAACTTTTTTTTATATATGTATAGATTATATATATATGGAAAATGGACAGAATAGAGTGTATCACGTGGGACTTATTCACAATTTTATAAAAATATTTTTATTATTGGATTCCTAACTTTAAGAATATAAAATTCCTTTATCTTTTTTGCACTCTTTGAAATTTACTCTTACTTTTTGCTTCTTCGTAACTTTACACTTTACAATTTTAAACTTTTAATGCTTTATGATCTGACAATCTTATGTTTTTTTTTGTGGTTTATTTTTTTATAATCTTATAGTTTTGTGAATATAAAAATTTAAGATTTTTTTCAATTGTTTGTATTCTCGGATACTGATATACTCAAATCTTTGTATTTTCTGTTTTATCGAAAAATATATAAGTATTATTTGTGCGTACCATTTACTTAATCAAAATTTATGAAAATGTATCTACTATTCTCTCGATCAATGCAACAAAACGCAATGACGTGACACACACATGTTGCTATTTGCTCAACTGTCGGGCGCAGTGCTCTTCTTTGAATGCGTACGACAGTGCGTGCAATCTGCACGTCGCGTTGAGGCATGTTACGAAACATTTCACGATCGAGTCGTTAACTCGCTGTTACATCACGTTGTTTCGACTGGCACATGGATGAAGCAGTTTTTTTGCGACCACGTTTGGCAATACGCACCTAAGCGAAATATGTGCTGGATATAAAAAGCCGCGTCTATTTTTAAATTTTTCGAGGCTGGGGACGGGCGCGACGTGTTCACGGCACTATGGTGATAGCAATGTTGTATATAGACTGGATATGTTTCGATATTTGATAACAAAATTAAAATGCATTGAAAATATTCGTCAGCATTCAATAAGTAAGAAAAAATTTTATATAACCTTGATTTTGAGTAAAACATTTGTTAAAAAGTTTTGTATAAATAAATAAAAGAGAGAGAGAGAGAGAGAGAGAGAGAGAGAGAGAGAGAGAGAGAGAGAGAGAGAGAGAGAGAGAAATGCATATATACATCTTACATTTGCTAAAAATCAATTATTTCTATGCATCTTCAGTTTGCTATAGTTTGCTTATGTTCTCAGTTATTATTCGCATACTGTAACTATAGATTTTATTATTTTATCACTTATATGTATACACAGATTTTTATTTAATTAATACGTATTGAGTTTCAAAAGAATATTGATAGTTAATTAAGTAACTTTATACGCTTCCATGGAAGAATACATCGATATCGGTATTAACATTTATTTGTATATTTTCGGTCAACATTGATCTCAAACCAATGTGCTTATCGGAGTGACATTACACATCGTTTCCTGTGTCTACAGATAACCCTGAAATTTAATATTAACACAATTGCTTGAACTACAACGGCAGTATATCCTTTCTGATTTGATCATTTTTACATCTAAAAAAAATATAGGCAAAATATGGCAACTAAAGTTTAAATAAATTTATATTAAATTATGTATCTTATTTTAAATGTGGTGATAAATTACTATAATTCCAAAGTTATGGAAAAATCACACACACATACACATACACACACACATACACACACATACATACACATATACACACACACGCATGCACACACGCACACGACACGTACCTTGAAAGTGAATTAATATACCTATAATTTGAAATATACCATGAAAATGTGGAGAAAATTCTATATTAAATTAATTTATTACAAAATCTTAATTGATGTTTGCACGTTAAATTTTTAACTTTTATACTTTACTAAGCAATAAAACAATCTTTTATATTCTTTAGGTTTGCACGTAAATTAAATAAAAAAAGATGTACATATATACGTATTAGAAATAAAGAAACCGTGTAATTACTTAAAAGCTTACATTCTATATTTCAACAGTTTTCGAGAGAGCGTAGAAAGTACTTTCCTCGCAATCGTTCGAGTTCTCTTAAGGGTATCGGATGGCGACAATCGAAAAGTCGTAATAGGTTAACCTGGTTTAATCACTGTAATGGCTACACTCGCGTATCACGAATCACGATACGCAAGAAGAAGACAAGAGCGATTAAACTTTACGGAATTACAGATCGATCGAAAGAAGTCTTGCGAGTCGAATGGAGTTATATAAGAGATTCGTCGATTATATAAGAGTTCATTTCTTAAAAACCTTCTCAGAATGCTTCCAATGAGAGATTCTGAAGAAACATTGGATCTCTCCAACAATCAGTTACTGTCCGATGTTGGATTAGTCAATATAAATCGCGTGTAATTAGTATATATTTCTCACTTACATTGTATATGCAATTAGTTATAGAATATTTTTGATATTTATGGCTTTATTATACAATTATCAGCATTTTTTTTTCAAATTATTAACGAGTACATTATATTTTTTTAATATCAAAATATAGAAATAGAAACAAGTAGAAATAACTTAAAAAAGAAGATCATATTTATGGAAAAGCCAACCTATAATATATATTGTATAATTGATATGCACAGTTAATGAGGATTAATTATAATCGAATAATAATGGCAGATTAATTATCCGTTATTATTTTTAAAATAAAGAAATATATATTTTACAAAAGAAAGATATATATTAATTATTCTTTAAAATATAATGTTTAGGGATGAAAATTTTTAATGAAAAGTTGTGATAACGAAGTGATAAGAAATATGGAATTGAAAATGATCGGATGTGTCTTTTGATATTGCGCTCGTTATTAAAGGAGTTTTTCATCAGTGATTCCGGCTTATCTCGCAGTCTCGAGACGAAAAGTTTAACGATATTCATACAAAAGCCAGACGATAACGCGTCGGACGAGGTTGAGAGCAGCGAGATCCGCAAATGAGCACTTTTTCCGCGCAATTCCAGCGGCGCGCCGTTATTTCCCGGAAAATAGAAAGAATAGACGGCGGCAACGAGAGGCGAACCAAGGTATGGAGACGTTAAGGGAAATATTCTCCTTTTCCTCTTCTGTTTCGCTTTACCTTCCTGGTGAGTTTGTTGAAATGCGACGAACCATGAAAGACGCTCGTCGTATCATCACGCTATGCTCCTATTGCACGCTCCCAGCAGAAATTGCGAATTCTTCTTTCTTTCCATTTTTCACAATCATTCTAGTTTCATTGAGACACTCTTCTTCTATTCAAAAAGTTCGTCTTGTAACGTTGATATAAAGGAAATTTTATTTCTCATTGACTTAATGTTATTATCGTCCATTGAGCACAAAATAGCGAATAACGAGATAAACGAGGTTTTATATTTCGAATATGCAAATAATGTTGATGGCTTCTCTCACATGAATAATCCCATAGATCATAAAAGAAGTTATAAAATTATTCGTCGTGACAGACAATGCTTATTGTAAGCGTCATAAGAAATAAATTATATATGGTGTAAATGTGCAACATATAATTATCATCATATTTCTTACCACTAAACAAAATATTTAGTGGACTGAAATATATTCTTTTTAATTCACTAAAGATCAAATGTAGAGTGAAATATTTTTCCGATATTATTCATGCGTAATTAATGATATTAATTTGATAAAAAAGTCACGCGCGTGCAATCTTCCCGGAGTATTGTCTACGGTGTTATATTAATGTATTAATTTCGAAGAAAGTCAAGATACATGGCTGGTACAAATCAACTTTTCGCACAAGTGTTTCTCCAACAACGCGAATGCCTCCTTAAGACACGTTTCTTCTCTTGGGCAACGTCTCGCACAATTTTTCTCAGAGTTTTCCCGGTAGATTTAGAGACCCTTGTTACTCGTTGGACTGCCAGCCGCGTAGACGCGAGAAAGCCTAAAGTCCAAGTCGATCTTGGTTGGTATACTTTAAGTTCTAACGTAATCACTATAATGGATGTCGAAATGAATATAAACATTTCCATTTATCCTCTTTGGGAATTCAACGACATTGTTTGTGCCACTGCAGATATGGGGAATTCGCCACTTTGATTCCATTGTTTACCACCGACGAATAAGCGGAAAGTACATAGTGCAGAGTATTCGCTAAGTATCTTCTACGATGAGATTGCAATTAAGTTCAACAGAGATTAAAGTGGCAGGCGCGATGATCTGATAAGACAACATTACGAGAGGGTAACGGGTCTATGAAAGCGGGCTTAATTATAGTCCGCTTCTTTCAATCGCCGCTGCGCTTTCCTACATTATTTTCCTTTTTTCTTTTTTGCCCGAAGAAATTAATTTATATTAAATAAGATAAAGAATCGATTTCATTGACTGTGTTGTATAAATTTATATAATATAAATTTGTTACATGTATTTAATAATTTGTGATATACGTACGCGTATTTCACCTGTATTAAATTAATTATTAAATAATAATTTTTTTGAATGTTTCTTTCTTGAAACAATTGTTATTAATTTTCTCTAGCATACCTATACAAGTATAAGGACATCGAATAGTAACGGAACATTGATTATATATGTGAGCCAGTAAACGGGAAGATTAACGCGATGGTATATATATTATCCCCAGAAGCAATGGCCGTAGAGTAGATTTTTAAGTTATTTCGTGTCGCGAATCTCGATGCTCTCGCCGCGACGTACGAACACGCTGCCATACGCGCTTGGTCAGTTTATATTGTTACTTTTTATTTCTTTCCTTTCGGAGATACCGAATGGCTCAACCGGTGCTGAACGAACCTGTCGCCCATGGAAGTTGGAGAATGGGTTACAGGGGTGGATATATATGCGGGCTGGCGTTGTTCCAGCATGGCAAACATTTAAAACAAAACCTAGCGGGTGTTCTCAAGCTCTTGTACACAGGGAGCAGACGCGTAGGTAGATATTCATTATGATTTACTTCGTGAATTCAGGGATACAAAGGCGGGGGTATCGCCGTTTGCATTTCATTTTCAAATACACTCATATCCCAACGAACACTGTATCTCTTGACGAAGTATTTGATGGTTTTCTTGGCAAATAGAGATTACATGCTTTAGAAAAATTATACACTCTATCGCGCTTTTATCTGCATTAAATTATTCTTTTACAATAAAATGACATTATATCTATTAAAATATTATTTCAAAGATCACTTTTATCACATTGTTTGCTTCCGTTATATTCTCTAATATTCTGCAGGAATTTATAATGTGGTAACGCGTGTCAGTTCTTAATTAATTAATATTGAAAGCATGTATTTTTCAATTCAAAGTTTTAAATTCTATACTATTGTTCTATAATTACATAATTATATAATTTATAAGAGAGAAGAATAATTATTATTCTTTTATTATCTCGTTAGCTGTACGTAATAATAAAATTAAATTAAATAAAAAAAGAAGCAGTGATAAAAAGAAATTAAATATTTTATCTATTTATAAATATATTTAAAAAAAACTTGAGATGAAGGGAATAAACATATAAATTCAGATGTTGACTATCCTCGAATATCTCGAATATTTTGTAGCTGTGATTTGAATGCAGTGGGAGCAAATTCTGCCAAATATTATTTTGCAAGCTTTAAACCAGTTTCACAGAGACTGTAGATTACACAGTTCGATGTCAATCATGCATAATTTCTTATAAATACGATTTACTGTCAGTAAATCAGTAGTATTAATATTTTATTCTGTAACATGTTCAAATTTTTAAGCAATATAACTGATCTGTTCTTTTATTGGAAGAAAAATTATTTTCTTCCAATATAATACAATTTCGACTGTAATTCTGTAAACTTGGTCTTTTTCCAGTCTGGTATGTTCTAAATAAACTATGTTCATATCTAAGATTGGAGGTAAACTTATCTTGACGTTGGTAATTCGATGGAATACCAAAATAACTACTTTGCGCGGATACGTAGTTTAATTTTTGAAGAAGTTGGTCTCTTCTATTCGGCACAGCAATCGAATAAATCTTCGATCACGTAAATGTTTAATTTTAATTTGGTAGGAGCAAATAATTGATTTGCGAATAGGTATTATTAAGTCATTATAAATAGTTATTTTAATTATTTCTAAAATATAACATTAACTGGGTAAAATAATTTAATTATATATATTGAACTTTGATATATATTGATTTATAACAAAAAGTGATAATTTGATATGCATATATCGATGTTTTGTACATGGACAAAAATATAATTATTAATTTACTTCATTTTTTAATAAATTTATTTACATAAAACATTTTTGTAAATTAACAAAAAAAATAAAATGTTCTTTAAATAACATATACTCTTTTCTTTTAAATAAAAAAAAAAATACTTTTACTAACTACGGATTATAACGTATAAAATATAAAATAATATTGCAAACGTAAAATTCTGTACAGTATATTCCAACATTTCATTGATAAACGAACATGCGGTACTGCAATGCATGTGCGACGCTGACAACTTTTTTGATTTTCCGATTAATCGCTGTAGTTCGCGCAGCACCTTCTCTCGTTGCGTCCGGCACGAATTGAAAATACGCGAAAAGCCATCAACATCGAAAAACGCGATACATCCAATTAAAATCGTGTTTTACTATTACCGCGAGCGATGCAGCAGCGTCGATAGAGAGGCAGAGACAGAAAGAGAGAAATGAATCAATAAACGAACCAACCGATATAAGCAAATTAAGAGAGCGAAAGAGAGACAAAGACAGAGAGAGAGAGAGAGAGAGAAAGAGAAAGAGAGGATGCGTGTGTTTGTATGTAGAGGCTACATGTGTATGTGTAGAGGCAGTATATGAAAGCCGCTAGTAAAAAGCAATTACGCTTTGTCGTACCGTTCCAAAGCACGTCGTGAAACGTCATTTCCATCCCAGCCCCTCATTCCGGATACTGATCGTATTCCCGTCGGGGGTAATTACGTGGACGGGCGCAACGAATGGGGCGGAAAGTGGTGCACGCGGCCGATCAAGTGAGAGGGGTGGCTGGAACGGCGCGGCGTTCCCAAAAAACAGCGTTCAATAATTGATACGGGAATTATGGCACATGCAGAGAAGTCCACTGTTTCGAGTGCATTTTGTAACGGGAAGCGAATGGACCGGTGATATATACGTGGGCTCGCTGGCCTACGGTAATTGAATGGCCTCGGTTGACGATAAACGAGGCCATTCCACCTCCGGCCACTAGTATAGAAGAATTATTTGTACTAGTTAATGGAAATGCTATTGCTTTAATCTTCACATCTTTGAAAAAATCGTTTATTATTTATAAAATAAATGTAAATGCATCTCTTAGAGAATATACCATTAAATTTTATTGTTTTGTTTGTTTTTTACTACAAATTTAATCGTCTGTTTTTTAAATATAATAAAAATTATGGTTGTACACTCTAATTCAAAAGAACGGCAAAATTTTTACCTAATAAATTCTCTGTAAAATTCTTTTCTATGAAGGAACAGCAGATTGAAGAATTATAGTTGTGCAAACCGGCTAGCAATTCGGCCAAGTACGATTCTGTGGAAGTCACAAGAGAAAATAAAGTGTTTCCACCGAATGCGAACTTCCAAAAAGATGTTATTCAACTATAAACTTTGTCTGATTGTATTGGTAAAAATATGCTATCTTTTCTTATCTTTCAATATTTTCTAGATATATTGTCTCAAACTAAATCATAAATCTATTTAATATTTTTTAAAAAACTTAGATAAATAAGAAAAAGGATTTAAAAATATACATTTTTATTTATGGTAAAAGAAAGATTTTAAATAGATTTAAAGATTGAAATAATGGTTATTAAAATAATGGTTTAAGCAGAAGAGATATGAAATTAATTAACCATGATACAGATCAATTACTTTATCCATAAAAATTTGCACAAGAAAATCATGACTTTAACTAAAAAGTTAAATTTTATCTCTAAATTGTCTTGATCTTCCTCGTTACGAGATTAATGCAGTAGTCTTTTCCAATTAACTGTTTTTCTCTTGAAATAATTACAAATTATTTGCCGACCGGGAAAAACGTCGGAATATCTGAGGAAGATCAGGAATCAAAGAAAGGATGTAATGACGCCTCAGCCTGGAAAGGTGGTTTGCAACGAAAACGAAGAGAAGTGAGTCTCTCCCAACGTTCCTTCTGCTCCGGGAGAAGATTGGTTCGAGAAACCCGAGTGGATGTCGGCCGTTGCCGATCTCCGAACGGAAATCGATGAATTAAGCATCCATCCTATCTTGCAGGTTTGAATGTTAGATCAGACGAGAGTAAGGTAGATTTACTGCTACCTCTTCATCGTACCTTTACGGAATCAGTTTAGACTCGGACAGACACGTCATTCGACGATTGAAGTAGATCGAATCACGTCTAAATTATGCGAATCAGTATTAAATCGAATGGAAAGTGATGAAAGCTTAATTTATCCTATTAATGCATTTTAACGATATTTTAACAGAGACTTATATATTTTATTTGCATTTATTATGTTATAATTTTACACGGTAATTTTACGTTAATTGTGTTGCGTGTGATTCACGTTTCTTTATCTGAATATAATATCTTCGTAACAGACTAAGGGCTCAGTCACAATGAGAAAAATAAGGAATAAGATAAAGGAATAAGGAATAAGGCATGTTGCATCTCACTTTAATGTACGTGTACTAAAGTGAGATGTGACATTCCTTTATTCCTTATTCCTTTATCTTATTCCTTATTTTTCTCATTGTGACTGAGCCTTAAAGAAATGAAAGATTAAAAAAGTGCAATTTGAGATCAACCCTATAAATGAAAGCGTTTCATTTTAATCGCGTGGAAGCATAACAGTATCATAAACGTAGAAATCGTAGACGGTAGGGGGGAAGGGCTTAATTCGTAAGCTGCACTGAGAATAGACGCTGTGAGATTTTCGCAGGTCGTCTAATTTCTCGTTTGGATATACAGCTGCTGCCCTAAGTGTGGAAATAGACGTGAAGAGGAAACTTAAGAAATTTAAACTTAAGAAATTAAGGTTAGCTTAAAAAGAGCTAATTGTAAGTCTAAAATTGGGTCGTGAAAAAAACTTGTGTTAGTTTCAGCTATAGATATTTTACTTTTCTATTTGTGTCAAAACCTTCCTTCAAAAATTATTTTATGAAACGCGCGCTACTAGAAATGAAAAAAATCGTTATTCCAGAATCAGAGGAACGGAGTGATGTTCCGAAAATTAATTATAGCGTGTCAGCGTACGCGGCTTCTCACGTCGCTGCGCTTCGGTGACGATGGCATAGCGTTTCGTTAGGCTAATTCAATTGAAAGTTCACGGAGGCATGGCGAACTTTATGCAGCTTGGCGTAAAACTTGTCGGTCATTTCTTTCTCTCCGTCGAATACCACCATCAAGTTTTTAATTTTTACACCGAGCCACTTCGCCGTTTATGAAGGCAGTGCGGCGTCGCGTCAGTGGAAAAAGCGGCGACTTTCCGTGTCACAAACTCGACACTCTTGCGCGCGGCGAGTCTGCAATATTAACAAATTTGTCGCGGAAACTCGTCCCAAGCGTGTGATTCTTAAAGGATCAGCGGGTGCGACGAGAAGGCGGAGAACGCCCAGCTACCCTTAGCGAAGTATAGCATCGGTGCCAGCAGGCGAGCTGAAACTTTTAACGCGCTTGGAACTTATCCGGTCGAGAAAACGCAACGGGACGACAGAAAGAAATTGTGTCTGTGCTATATTTCCAGCATTATTGAAATATATGATTTAAAATAAAAGCCTCTTTTATTGATTTTATATCAATAGACGGCGATAAAGTCTTGCGCCAAGAATACGTATAGATATACTATACATAATAGGAGAAACTTGAAAATTTGTTAAAATAAATTTTTCTCATTAAATATGACAAGTTACAAACAAATATTAGCTATTTTTGGGAGTGGTTTTACTCTAAATTCTTTATTTAGCATCAGAGTAGATCTTTAAAATGTTTTAAATTTTTAATTTAAATCCAAAAAATACAGAACAAATTAGATAACAGAACTGCATGAAGTATATAATTGTGGGTATATAGTAAAAAAGCACAAGTATTTTAATCTAATTGTAAAAAGTTTTATTAATATGTTTTTACGCGAATAAAGAGAATTCCTAAAACATTTTGTTTTAGGTTCGTGTTTTTTTAAATGCGCCAAAGTTTATTTCTGGCTTTACACGTGTGTATATATGACGCTAGCATGCTCCGATATACACGATCTTTTGCATAGTACAGAAAGCGTGAACGGGATACAGGACAGAGTGGAATTGCTCCCGTCCACTGTACACGCGTTTCCGGAGCGATTGGAAGATCCCGTTCTCTCTGCGTCGGGAAAATTGATCGTGGTCGCGAGATTGCCCAATAAGATGAGATTGTAACGTCTGGCTACGTACGTGCAATTCGCCAAGTTACGAATGCACCGGCGGCGGTGGCTGCGGCTGCAATTCCCTGCGCGTTTCACGGTCCGGTCGGCACGTATATCGCACGCCTCTATTCCATCAGTGGGTTAAGCCGGTCCTTTGACCAAGGATCCGTTAATAGTTTCGATATATATCGTTGTTCGTTTTCCCCCAACAGTAGTGGTATCGTGAAGATGACAATGACGTGACAGCGCAATTTCGCAGTCGCGCAGAATCATTTTATAGATATTTTTCAATTTTTTATTTTATTCGTTGAATATTGGTCAACGAACTAAATAGAACTTATTAATAAGTTTATTCTTTGTTACAAATAAAACGTTGAAAGTTATTGAAATAATCGAAGTTTTGCGTTAAAAAATGCGGAATAATATATTTCAATTTTAAGAATATTTTGATAGATCAAATCGCAAAGAGTATAAGTGAAATTAAATATATCCAATGCGATATATAAATATGCATTTCAAATGTTAAACAGTAGAAATTTTAATAAAATTTTAATTTACGTAACTGTTATGTGATCTCGAACATGTTTTAGTGTTTTTAGGCCGATATTCAAAGTCAGATCTTATTTTAAGACCGTCTCAAGTAATGCCTTAAGATGCTAATACGGCTCTGTGATTGGTTTTCATAACATCTTAAGATTGTACTTAAGACGGTCTTAAATATAATATCCGACTATGAATACCGGCCTTATTGTCAATTACAAATGCTATTGGAGCGATAACAAACATTTCTTTACTATAGTCGTGACCTTTTTTTGTTTTTTTTGTCGGTTGATTAGACATGCTCTCATTACATATACATTCTCTTGAGTTTCGAGCAATAATAGAAGTTGCATTGGTGTGTATCAACCGACAAATGGTTTAATTGCGATGTATTGGCATCGACACGTTCTAATAAGTAAACTTGCCAGTATTGGTTTTAACTGTAACTAACAACGATACAATGGTTCTTTTATAAAATTTTTTTGTTAAATGGTAAATTTTTTATAGCAAGGTTTTTAAATTTATTTATTCTACAGTAAAAACTTATTGAAAAAAATATACATTTAAAAAAAATAATACAGGGATACCCACAGTAACAGTTTTATAAAAATTTAAATGTGTAAAAGTAAAAAAGAGTAGTTTAAATAAAAAGCATTACTTTTCAATAACATTCTAAATTATTGAACAAAAATAAAATAGAATTATAACTTTATTTTAAATAAAAGATAAGAACTGTTCTGAGACAAAACAAAAAAAGAAGATAATAAAGAAAGCTATGTGAGAAGATTAATGGTTAAAATACGAGCAGAATAAGGATGTTAGTTTAAAATTTTTATTTTTTGTGTATTTAATCATTGTTATGTCATGTAATTTTAGTTTAGATATATGTCTTTTCTTTATCTTTATTAATTTTTATTTTTAATTTTTTTATCCATTTTTGTATCTAAATTATTGTTACTGAAGAAGATTAAGTACAGTCAGAACATTCTATATTTTTACTCAATTATTGAAAATAGATAAAAAAAAAAGATATCACTTTAAAACTAACATTCTTATTCTGCTCGTATTTGGCCGTTGACCTTTTCACATAGTTTTGCTTAAAATGAGCGTGACTCTCCTATTATTTTGTCTAATATAAAGTGTAGGAAATAGACCGGATATTTTATATAGATACAAGTATCATGCATATAATAAAATTAGAGGCTTATTTTTACGAAATTTTAACATTTATGTTATTAGCATTTATTTAAATATAATTAACGTTTCATGATTGTGACACATAGTAAACAAAAATTTCTAATCCGAGATATAATTGATAGCATTAAAATTAATAATATGTCAGATAATATCAGCTGATGTGCTTCGGAACCATAATGAGAATTAAGCGTTAGTATACGCATTTGGATTGGAAACATTCAAAATTTCATTGTCTCTACGTTAAGCTGTGGCTAGATCGATGAGCCAACCGGCGAATTTGATGGAATTTGATGGACATTTGAACGATAAACTTGTAATTTGGTCAGACACACTTTAATCCCACTGCTTCTCTTTTTTTCTCTCATCCTCTTTACTTCTACATGTATAGCTTTACAAGTCCACGTTTGGACCGTTACATGAGAAGATTCGTGCACACATTTGCGTAACGAGTAATCATGGAAATTGCATTTCCATGCAACCATCAATGAATACCTTAATTGACTATATTTAAAATACAGGCATTTCAAATAGAACGAAAGATGGAAATACATTTTAACTTATCTTTTTGTTAGTAAAAAACTTTAATCCCTGAATTTAATTTTTCAATACTGTCTTAAATAATAAAAATGAAATAATAAGAAAAAAAGATTGAACAATTTTGTTGAAGGAATAATACCAAATTTAATTACAGATTCACGTCTCGATAAGCCGTTTTTTTATTCTGTCAGATAATAAAACATTTTGTGATTACATGTGATTAAAACATTTTACTTTTTTTTATTATACTTAATTCAGTTATTGCTGTTTTATACATGTACAAGAATATTTCTTATATTAATAATTCTTCAGATTTATTTCCGCTGTTGAAGCGAGTCGTTTGGAGTGGAATAACGAGCGTAATATGGGCTACAAAAAATTTTGTTCTGATTTTATTCTTTTACAGGCAGCATTTTGGTTTTAAAAAATTTTACTTTGCGTACAAAGATACTATTGCGAGAGAATACTTGCGAGATTTATTTCGTTTGTAGACTTTTTATTTTAAGAACAATAAACTTGCAGCCAATAAAATTGTTGAAGTAGCGTCATCGCGTTTGCATTTCTCCGTCAACGATGTAGAAATAAAACAATGTTTTATTAATTACAATATTTGATTCGGGAGGCTTGTTAACGTCGATATGCATTTCGACTCGTTCTCTTTCTCTTTCTGCTGTTTCCATCGCGAGGATTTGCAGAGAATACCAATTAGCTGTGTAAATCTTCATATTTTCCGGTGTACTGAGAATCATGCTTTAAACTTCTAGCAATTAGAGAACCAATTAAAAACAGTAATATGGTCTCATAGCAGTTGCATACACGTACGTGCACACACATGCGTGATATGCTCACGCAAATTGAAAAGTAACTTTACTCGTAAAATTTTAAATTACAACTTGAATTTTGACTTAATTTAAATAGATATATTTTCTATAAATTTTTAGGCAGCTAATAAATGCAAATTATAAACACAAGACGTACATATAATGTAAATATAATGCAAATATAATGTAAATGTAAATTATTTCTTTAAATATACATACACATAGATTAAATATATAAATTTTATGTAAGAATTAACGAGAGAGATTGAGATGGCTATTCTTTCTTTCTCTCTTTTCCTCATTTTTTTTTATTTATATACATGAAATTATATACTAAATGATAGAGAATAAGTAAAGAAAAATAAATGTTTTTTTTACACTGTTGTTACTATTATATTTAATTTTTATTTCCGGACTGTTTCAAAATATTTTTGGTTTGCACATAAAAAACAACTTATATCTTTTATTTTTAAGAATTTTTTTAGAGACTTTGAGAAATGTTACATTTATCATTTCCGATTCATTAACTATTGCAATATTGCGTAGGTATTCGGGGGATTATATGTTTCACGCGTAAAGCAAGTAATCTACTAATTACGAACGGTATTAATTAGTAGAATGTGCTATTATCGGAAAACATATTCCGCGTTTAAGCAGATTAACATTGATTGTCGATATTAAACACGGCGAATCAATTTACAAACGGATTATGTATAGAACGTATAATCGACGTATCGCTTACTTGAGGTTATTTATGATGGAAAAGAAGATAGAGTAAAATTGCATTGGATTGATAATTACAGTAAAGTTGCAAATCGTGAACTTTACGAAAATGTGTTAAAAAATCGTGTTATTCTCGCACTGAGATGCTAACTTTACGTTTATATAATAAACTTTTCACAATTCTAATTATTAAAACGGTTATTGATCTTTTTTTATATGTTTTTAAATTATGCAATTATCCTTTCGTTAATGAGAGTATAATACCATTTAATGAGCAACATAAACTATTAGAGAAATTATACAATACTGGATATGGATATTTCAGAAGCAAAGCACATTAATATAAAATTATTACATTTTTTACGTTTTTAAGAGCTGAATTAAATTAAAAATTTATCTATTACATTTATATTATTTTTATCGTTATCTAATTAATTTGTGAGATTAAATGTGTAATCAAGAAATATATAAATAATGCGCAACTCTTTGAGTTATATATCAAGATTTATATTCTTGAATTATCTCATACATTTTAAATCGATATATTATATATTTCTGAACGAAATGAGTCATAAAATATCCAACTTTACTTTAAAAAACAGATTTACGGCTTGAGAGAAAGGTTGTAATTTATTTATTTTTGACAACAGAGTTAATGCCATAGAGATATAAGACTAGAGTGCGCGAGTCAAATATTAGCACGTAAGAGGCTGTGATGTAGGAATAGAAAAAGAACGCTGCAGTTATGGGCTCCTTTTGTTAGATAAAGACAGAAGGGGCCCATACTGCAGCTTTTTCTTTCTATTCCTATCGCGAAAAGACAGCTTTCTCTTTCTATTCCTATATCGCTTTTTGCTTGCTGGCGGACTCTATTCTTATATCTCTATATGGTTAATGCATAAAGCGTAAATCATTTACTGATAACGATACATTAATTGCTCTTGCAATTGATGACTATTACTATGTAAAATAAAATGAAACAAAATGTTTGCCCAGAAACAGCAATAATTGTTACGTTGAAATACTCAATACAAGTGATTAAATTAGCAATACCTATTAGCAATACTTAATACTTTTACTTTTGTTATAACGACTTGGCAGTAAAATGCTGACTCGGGTCAACATTACTAAAACTCTCAATTACTTTAATATCTTCGATCTAGCTTGAGATGATCAAATTGCTCCTTGCTTGTCTATCGCGATAGGAGATCAGCTTTCGCTCTTTAGGATCATTTTTCATTGATCCGTGTTTCTTGCACCTTCACGAGGCGCCGGCGATCGTCTATACTCGCGGCAGCGATTGAAAGTAGCGACGTCATCCGAGGCTTTCGAACTTTTGCGATGCGCTCGGCTTTCACCGCTACTCTCACCGTGTTGGAGCAAGAGAGGGAGAGAAAGAGAGAGAAGAATAAGGAAACGGGGAGAGGAGACGTGAAAGCGATTAAAGATTTAATGATACTCGATCTCGTGATGCACACTCGACTTCCTGAACAAGGCAAACTGCGTAAGAGATATATAGAGAGGCAATATATGTACGCAATCTTTTGCCGTTATATTTCAATGCAGACGAAAGAAAACGAAAGGAATCGAAATCTGGGTTTCTATGTGCTGTTCCAAGTGTCTTTTTGTCGGTGTTGTATGTCCGCGCCGAAATAAATTTCTCTCTGAACTTTAAACATGCGTCACTTGCTGAATGGGTAATTTATTGGAAGTTAAAGCAATAAAAACAATTTAAAATAATTTTATTGCTTAATTATTGTATAATATATGATTGCATTTTCCCAATTATTCATTCCTCAAATAAAAAGTTAAATAAGTAAACAGTATTTTTATTAGTTATTTAGTTAAGTGTCAGTAGCAGTATAACTTATATTTGTAATTCCGTTATAACTCGTCTAAATTAAATTGAATTTAATCCAAATCTTTTTTCTAGTAAAGCTTGACGAACATAAATTGTGCGCAACATATAAAAACGGTTAAGTAACGTTTAAAGTATTTTAACGGAAGATTGCGCGCGAACACTACCTATAGCAAATTTTTTTCTCCCAATTCGTGAAAACGTAGAAATGGATCAATGCGCGGTCGACATTTAAAAGATTTTTCCTTTTTCCGCTGAGCCGACGCGTGGAGAATATAAATCTCGAATTTTCCGGAATCTCGTCCGGGGGGGCTTAAAGCTTTCAATGCTCTCGATAATTCCGCAGCGAAATCGAGTCTCCACGTCAAACGTTGTGGATTAGCGCACTCATCGGGTATATCCTGTCTCGTTTCGACTGGCGGCGATAGCACGAAATCTGCAGAAATTTTTGTCCCTCCGCTGAAGCGTCGGGAAGGTCAATATTGTCGGAAGAAAATTGGCCACGTGGCACACAGTGCTCTTTCTGGGTACAGGCACGTATTCTGGGAGAGATCGGCGATACCGGTGTTCCGTGAAATTATACGGAAAAAATTTAAATTACTATGACGCGGATCAGTAAATTTTTTCACATTCGCGCGCAGTGCTTCAAATGTAAAAGAAACTTTAGCTTTTTATTTTTATTATTATATTCAATCAAAACAGACAAGATATAATATAATATAATATATACAATCAACAAAAATAAACATCTTTCATTGTAATTTTATTATTTATACTATTTTTAAAAAAAATATTTTTTAATAAATTAAATCCAGTTTCTTTTGCGTAACATCTTAAAAGTCGATGACATAATAGCTGTTGACTTCTATGCGTTTTAAAATAAAAAAATTTATTGAGTTAAATTTTTAAAACAAAAATTTAATAATGAACTCTTATTTCTCGGTTGCCTCCATTTAATTGCGTCACTTAGCACAATGTTAGTTTGCAGCATTACTATTCTATCTCTTTCACCTCATTTATTTGGACGCCATTTAAGACAATAGTCGAACGTAAGCTTCGCAAACGGATTTTGCCTACGTGTTCTTTTGACCTAACAGGCACTGACAATCGGAAAACAGAATCTGCCTGAAGCGACTAATTAATTACATAAATTGGCAAACTTCGTTTACGGCGCAACCCAACAATTCACGTATACAGGCAACATTAAGATAATGCTGCGTTAACAACAAGTATTTATCGATGTGCAGGTTTAATGACCCGGCAAACGCGGTTGGCATATAATCGAATGTTGTGTGAAATGGAAGAGTGAGTTACATATTAAACACACTGATTACACTTTCCATGCGCGTGAAAGCATGAAACCCTAATTGCGGAACATACTGATAAAAACAGAAGGTTGTCCAATCCATAAATCTTCGTTGTTCGAACATTCTTATTAATATCAAATTGAATATGTCTTTTACGACGGTCGTATTTCTGCTTTACGATAGGTACTTGTCGTAGGAGAAAAGATCATTTTTTATTTAAATGACACTGTGCTAAATACATCTTGAAGCTTTGTATCGTCAAAAATGCATTTTATTAAAATGCATTTTATTAATATGTAAAGGGGCGATTGTACGGGAATTTCAAAATAAGATGAGTCGCATGGAAATATGCAATAAAAATCAGATTTTACGGCAAGATTTATCTCCGCCGTTCTTAGAGATATTTTAAATCCGCAAACGGGTGCTGTTTCGGAATCGTTTGCACGTCTTTGTATGGTCGCTAGTTTCGTTTGTAGTTTTAAATGGGTGATTGTACGGGAATTTCAAAATAAGCTTCGCGTAGGGAGTTAGATCGAATTTAATCTTTAAGCGCCAAGTATCGTGGCGCCGAATTAAATTTTAAATAGTTCACGCATACACTTTCCACGCGAATTGAGGTTCACGCACACCCCTTTGTGCTTTCGGGGGAAGTGCGGTAGTCCCGAAATAGTTCACGCATACACTTTTCACGCGATTTGAGGTTCACGCACACCCCCCCGTGCTTTCGGGGGAGGTGCGGTAGTCCCGAAATAGTTCACGCATACACTTTCCACGCGAACCGAGGTTCACGCACACCCCCTCATGCTTTCGGGGGAGGTGCGGTAGTCCCAAAATAGTTCACGCATACACTTTCCACGCGAACCGAGGTTCACGCACACCCCCCCGTGCTTTCGGAGGAGGTGCGGTAGTCCCGAAATATTAATGTTTATGTATTTAATTAAAAGTTAAACTATAAGTTGCTGTGCATATGTTCACATTTCTGCATCTTAGGGATATTTTGTCGTGAGATATTTTGCCAGGGGATATTTTGTCGCGGGATATTTTGCCATGGGATATTTTGTCGCGGGATATTTTGTCGCATGGGATATTTTGTCGCGGGATATTTTGTCGCATGGGATATTTTGTCGCGGGATGTTATGTCCGGGATATTTAGACGTGACACCCGTGGCGTCGATTGGTTGTTCTGCCTGCAGGCCCCTAGGGAGTTAGTTCTAATTTAATCTTTAAGCGCCAAGTATCGTGGCGCCGAATTAAATTTTAAATAGTTTACGCATACACTTTCCACGCGAACCGAGGTTCACGCACACCCCCCCCGTGCTTTCGGAGGAGGTGCGGTAGTCCCGAAATATTAATG
>NW_020214433.1:0-2012 GCF_003070985.1 Temnothorax curvispinosus
ACCGACGTCCCAGAACTTCGGCACCATAGGTCCGAAAGTGCGAGGCGAAAAGAAAAATAGTCGTATGGCGACGGTGACGCATACCCCATCGAGGATCCGCACCAGGTCGCAACAGCGGCCGGCCAACGACGACGAGCATCAGGGTGACGACCCATATAACGTACAAGAAAATACCGAGAGTCGTAACGACCTCGACGAACCGACACCGTTGGACATAATTGTCACGACGGACGAGCAACTGCAACAGCAATACGAGGCGATTAACCTCAGTACGGAGAAAACGATGGACACTCCTACGGAAAACGAGCGTAAGCTCTTAGCGCAAGTGCAAGAATTAACGGCGCAGCTAATGGATATACAACGGGCCGCGAAGCAGCAGCACAGACAAGATTCCGTCGTAACACTGAATACGGATCGTGGTCCGGCGGGCGAACAGGCCGACGAGAAAACGGGCTCACGAGCGTACGGCGACGAGGATCAGTTCAACGCGGGAAGACTGCAGATGGTACCGATCCAAGCTAGATTGCCTAGAGGAGGATGGATCAAGAGTCCGTTCGACGATTTGACGTTCATAGGGAAAACGGACAAACAAAACCCTATCAGATTCCTCGAGAAATTCGAGAAGTTAGCCAGATACGAAGGCGTGTCCGAAGAGGAACAGATGTTCTATTTCGGGAAATGCATGAAAGGAGCAGCGAGCCAGTGGCACGAGTTGCAGCTGGCGGAGAGCATACAAGACATCAAGGACAAGTTCCGACAATACTTCTGGGAATGCCAGGCGCAGATGCGCTTTAGACAACAAATCTATTTTGGCAAATACAAACCTGGAACAATGTCGATGACAGAATATGCCTTGAATATGGCGCGTCAAGCAAAAACTTTGCGACCGCCAATGACCGACGAGGAGTTGGTACAAACGCTCCGCGAGCACTTTGACGGTGACATCGCGCGAGAGCTGAGGCCGTCAATAGCGAAAACGGTCACCGACATGATAGACATGTTGGACACTTTGGAGAACGAGCGAGAAACTCGACGTTTGCGCGGGGAAGCGCGAAGAACCAGTGATAAGCCGACGAGTCGAGCGAATAATGGGGCGAGTCAGACGACCAACCGAAGCGACGAGACGAAGGATGGCGGACGCCAAAACAATTTTGCCAGACGCGACGCGACGAGAAATTCGCCGCAAACAAAGTCGACCAGCTGGCGAAAGGCTGAAACTCCGGATACGAGAAAGCGCGGTGGAGTCGACATAATCGAAGAACCCGACAGCGACGACAGTCAGGCGAAACCACGGGTGACTCGGTATACCCGGGATAGGAATAACAATCCGAGGAAGGAGACGGTCAGATCGGGATACCGACCTGACATGCGAACGACGAGGCCGGATGAACGCGGACAGAAGTTAGCGGCCATCACGGCGAAGGAGATGGAGAGAGAGACGGAGAACACAGTGGAAGAGACCGCCGAGTCGGAGGAGTCCGACAAGGAATGCTGTCTCATACAGCACGAGGCGCCCAACCGAGCGCCGTCTGAGGAAAAGATCAACGACATCATTGATGAAATAGGACGGAAACTCCTAGTGGCGGGTCAGGAGACCGTGGAGTGTGACGATGTACCGATGATCGAACTGGAATACTGCGCGGGAAAAGTGAGAGCGGTGGTGGACACCGGATCGCAAATAACGGCAATGACCAAACAACTGCGCGAACAGTTGGAAAAATCAGGCGAGCCGATTAAGAGAGTGCCGACTAGGTTGTTCAAGCTGAAGGGAGCGTTCTCGAACGAAGGAGTCCCGATACGCGACCAAGTGCAGGTGGGGTTTCGATACGAACGAAAGATATACGAACATCGGTATTATATCGTAGATGTGTTAGCATATGACGTGGTGCTGGGAATGGACTTCCATACTAAGTTCTGCATGAAGCTGGTGTGTCACCCGCGGACGGAAGTAAGATTCCTACGATTGGGAAGAAGCTACGAAGATGGATGCGTGGAAAAGGCGTATCGTTTGC
>NW_020214434.1:0-1192 GCF_003070985.1 Temnothorax curvispinosus
TCAAAAGCATAATTAATATTGTAAAAAATTGTTTTAACAAAAGTCACTTGACAAAGTACACTGCTTAAGCAGAAAATGTTTTATTTACTTGTTTAATAGTCATTCGTGAGAACAGAGTTCACCTATAGGCGCCGCATAATAAAGTCATTAATTTTAATTACAAATATAAAGAATTAATGGAATAATATCCAATCACAAGATGATTTACATTAAATTAATTACGTTGATAAGTATAGGTATATAGTATCTATATTATAATTAATGAATGCGTAAATACGTACGATTAGACTGTATCCGCGAACAGGATCTAATCTATCTTTACCCGATTTCCGTGAATTGCAGATATCGGGAAAAAGATTTGCCTCATTACAAACTTTATATTTCATGCTAAAATTATTCTGTATCATTGCTACCGTCACATATGTGCCAAATTGTTAATTAGATGCAGGAAAAGTAATCTTTACATTGATCTCATAAAAATCTCATTATATTCATGTGTTACAATATTTAATTACACAAATTTTATATAATTTTAAATATAAAAATGATAGCAATTTGTACTCGAATGCAAAATTTATAAATTGTAGCATGAATTAAAAAAATGTATAAATAATTTCTTAAATATATAGTGTTCATTAGCGACACATGTCTGTTGCATTGATCATCTTTTGGGACTTAATCAGCTGGGACTATTGTTAAATCCATTGATGCTTCATTATCGCCAATTTTACGATTAATGCAATCTCAACGGTGTATGCTTCGAAGCAACAAAAAGAGGGAAAAAAATATCACGCTGTTCGTACGCTCCATCTTCTGCCGAGAGTAGACGCCCTTCGTGAAGGATTAATGGGCGGAGCAAAGGACGTCCTTTGCTGCCAAAGTGTCGTGACAGGGCTCGCGCGATCAGCCGATAACCGAGAAAGCAGAATCCACCAAAATTTCGGACAGAATGGCCCATAATTTTAATGATATCCTGGATGAATGGTCAAAGAAAGTTCATGTCGTTGCCCAATAGAGGTCAAAGACTCGAGCTATCTGGACATAAACAAATTTTCCGCAGAGATGACTCTGACCCACCTAATCATAGGCTTATTGATCTCATAGACCCAAGCTCAGCGAACACTGGTACATTTACATATCATTTACTCCCGTATGCGCACATGTTTTTGTAGTAAGATGCTTGAAGAAAAAT
>NW_020214435.1:0-3773 GCF_003070985.1 Temnothorax curvispinosus
AGATCCGACAGTTTTGCATAAAGAACGCAATCTGAAAAAGAGAGAGATAGCTGAAATGTTCTTTATAAAGAAATACAACAACACCATCAATTTGGAAAAGGACACGGAGAACTTAAACGCGGTATATGACAGGGTCATTGCGTCTGTTTAATTGTTTATCTCTCCTCTATTCTCTTAAACCTTGATCTCATCTTCGTTGTTCGCTCAGTCTCGGAAGTGCTCGCATACAGTTAACATGTCGCGTCCGAGAATCTGCTGTGCGCTTGTAATTACTAAACACGTTAGTTTTCTCGATCTTCGCGTTCTCTCCTTAATTTGTTACATGTTTTAAATATAAATTTCCGCAGCTGCCAGTTATGGCCATGCAGGAATATGCTCGTGAACGCAGGAAGGTTTATTAATTTGATGACGCGAGTCATTTTGATGACATAGGTATTGCTCTCAATTTAATTGTTTTATGCAAACAATTAAATTTTATTTATGCAAACAATGGATCAAACATCAAAAGATCCTTATAAAATGCGATGTAAGAGTTGAATTTTTACGGAAATGTATGAAACATAATATTATACCTCCCCATATAGGGAATATTTTATTGAATTTCGAAAACACTTTGTTTAATTACAGATCAATAGGGAAATTTAAGCATTGCAGATTACGATTTTTCAAACAAATATTACAAATAGAACTTAGAGACACCTATTGTCATTCTCGGTTTGCACGTATACAAATTTATAAAATTTCTGGAGCTATGTATCGCTGTATTCCGGCATCCGTCTGCAATTCTTTTTTTAAAAGACAAGAATGTTCATTACATTCCTTCTTCGGGAGTTTACAAGGCAGGATGAATAAGAAATTTGACCATTTATATTTTAAATATACTAACCAACTGAAAGACATTAGACCCATAAAATATTTTTGCAATATCTCGTCTGATGAGCAGATCTCTATTGACAATAAAGATTTTAAATATTCGTTTGATTCTCCGCGTGACGTATCCAACCAAGAAATCATAGTCAATGTAGATCCGGAACCATTCTCCGCGGTTAAACCTACATTAACGCAGCTTAATGAAAAATGGTTTGTCAACCTGTCATCCACAGTCATACCTGAGAATATTCAAGGCTTGTTACAGCTAGGAGAAAACTTTAGCCTTCCCGGGGTGAATAAAGAAAAAGTAACTATAGAATTCATTAAAAATATTGAAAATAATGTAAAAAAATTTCCCGTTAGAACACACGCCACACTCAGAAACCGGTTTTCAAATGTAGCAAACAGCCTCCAGAATTACACTATACAAAAAAGCGCACATAACAATATGATGAAAAATCTGTCCATTGTCACTAAGAATTTTTTAGAAGACAATCCCAACTTGTTGTTAACAAGGGCGGATAAAGGAAACGTAACGGTAGCACTCGATAGGGATAAATACATAACCAAGATGGAGGAATTACTGGGTGATAAAGAAACATACAAAGTAGTTACTAAAGATCCCACTAGAAAATTAACAACGCGGGCTCGGGAACTTTTAACGAGATGGAAGAAATCAGATTTCATATCAGAGTCTCTTTATAGATTTCTGTACTGTAGTGATGGGACATTACCGAGAGCATACGGACTACCCAAGATACATAAAAAGAATTGTCCTTTCAGAATAATTGTTTCGTCAATAGATAGTCCTTTATACAATTTAGCTTCATTTCTCCACAAGATTATGTATAGTAGCTTCCCAAAAGGAAAGAGTCACATTGCGAACAGTGTAGAATTAGTTAAAAAACTTTCCAACGTTCATATCATGGAGGATCACACACTTGTATCACTTGATGTGGTTTCCCTTTTTACTAATGTTCCTATCGAAATGGTTATCGACAGTATTTCATCGAGATGGAAATACATTGCCGACAATTGCAAGATCCCGGAATCGGAGTTTCTTCTGGCTGTCAGAATGGTATTAGAATCAACCTTTTTTATGTTTAATGGCGTAATATACCAACAGACTTTCGGATCACCCATGGGCTCCCCGTTGTCTCCCATAGGGGCGGACATAGTGATGCAGGATCTTGAGGAAAGGGCACTTGAGTTGTTGAGTTTCACTCCACCTTTCTATGAGAGATATGTGGATGATATTGCAATGGCAATACCTTCTACTGAATGCACTCACACTTTAGAGGTATTCAATTCTTTTCACCCGAGATTGCAATTTACCATGGAGGTGGGTGTGGATGGCAGGTTGAATTTTTTAGAGATAACGATGATCCGGACTGAAAATCGTTTGCAATTCGATTGGTTCCACAAATCTACCTTCTCCGGGAGATATCTAAATTTTTTGTCCCAGCATCCACATTGCCAGAAGAAAGGAACAGTCATTTGTTTAATAGATCGAGTATTCAAGCTGTCGCATCCTAAATTTCACGAAAAAAACCTTAAATTAGTGATTCATATTTTGTTACAAAATTGCTACCCGTTAGAATTTATTTTTAAGGTAATGCAGGAACGATTGAAATTTCTTTTTTCTAATAGCTGCAATACTGACGACGAGAACTCGATAGATAGGGTTCCTTATTTCACGATACCCTATGTCCCTCAGTTGACTGAAAAATATAAGAATTTAACTAAAGATCTAAATGTAAAACTCTCGTACTTCAGTTTAAATAAACTGAATAGATATATCAGGGTACACAAAGATACTCTCCCGAGTACATCACATAGGAAAGTTGTGTATAAGATTGACTGTGGGGATTGTGAGGCGTCTTATGTTGGTCAGACGGGGAGACAATTATTAACGAGGATCAAGGAACATGATTCGCATATTAGAAGGAATTGTACGGGACATTCAGTCATAACGGATCACAGATTAGAACATAATCACGAGTTTAAGTGGAATGATGTTAAAATATTAGACCAAGAACCGTCGCTAAGCAAACGCTTGATTTCCGAAATGATTCACATCAAAAGACAAAAAGATGGCCTTAATTTGCAGACGGATACGGAAAATTTACCGGAAACATATGTTAATGTTATCGAAGGACTTGCGAAGATTTGACATTACACTGTTGGTATTTGTAAAGTGACGTAAATGTTATCGTAGGGACTTGCGAGAATTTGACATTATATTATTGGTATTTGTAACTTGACCTCTCGCCGTATGTATAGTTGATAACATTGTCGAATCGTGCGTGTCACTGTCAGTTGAAACGGTTTGTAAGACACATCCACTTCACCGCTCATCATAAAACAATAAGTTTTATAATCGACTGACGAGCATTGCGACCTGACTTTATTGTTGACTTTGAATCTGTGAGTTGCTTTTGATCTTTTTCTTTTTGTTAACTCTTGCATTTTTTGTGAGTGGATGGTACTCCGGATGTCCACAGGTATCGCTACACAATGACAAACGACATTCTGCAGTTCAAATTTTCTGGCACTTCAACCAGGAAATTACACGACGATGCTTTGGAACGTGTCGGAGTGCGCATCCGCCCTAATTATCGTTTGACTTGATGTTTGCGGCGTTAAGGTTGTTTCTTACCATACTTATGTAAAATTTTGTTAATCATTGCGCTGAGGAGGACCCCAAAAAAGGGTCGAAACGTTCGTCGTTATTGTATTCGAAATTGAATTAAATTTAGCGGTCAAACATCACGCTGGGCTCTTATTGCCTTTGTCGAGTTTTTTGGTTGATTAATTGTTTTAAGCGTAATTTTATTTATTTATTTGTATATACGGCGTTATATCTTTGTTTTTACCTCGTTTTAGACCGCACTTGAAAAGGG
>NW_020214435.1:3783-5333 GCF_003070985.1 Temnothorax curvispinosus
TAAAAGAACGATACGCATATCAACAAATATTTTGCAGATTCTCTACTACGCGATCATGAATATCGTTGTCACTTAATTTTCTACTTAACACGATCATGAATATCGTTGTCACTTAACATTATCACAAACATTACGTTTGTCGTTTCGCTATAATAGCTTTGGAACTTAATCAAATCAGTATCTCAAAAAAGAACGTACCCATCTATCCCTACACTTTATTTATTATCCCTACACTTTTTTCTTTCTTATTTGCTTCTTATAAATTTTACAATCTTTTAAAACAAGTAGAATACATCCTTGAAGTAACACATTTATTTTGCACTCTATATAATAACACATATAATTCCAAATTGTAATATCTATTTCAATTAGAACGTGTAACAACGTGTAGAGAGATTTAAGAAATCACTTACGTATTGGTCTCGCCTCACAATAAGTATTACTGCCGGTCATTTATTCGTGTCGCAAGATGCTGATCCTTCGCCGCTGATTACCTACCGGTGTCCTCCTATCCGTCACGTTCTTATCGCGCTGTCACGTACCGTCCGTCCTTGATAATAAGGATTCGCTGTCGAGAAGCCATCAAACGCTATGACTATTACTCACATCTCGGCCGATGTGTCGCGACGGCAATCGCGGTCGTTACCTGTTTACGGACGGTTTTCTTCTATTTTGTACGCTTAATTCGGGCCATATTTGTAGATAGATTGTACGTTCGGAAAAGCTGCTCGACAGCCGCTAGTTTGACCGGCGATATCTAAGTTACTACGTCAAACACCGACTATAGAGGAATCGAAATAAGGCACGTGGCTTATATTGTAGCGAGTTAGATAGAAATTTAGGCGTAATTTACCTTGAAGTTCGTATTGGGAAGCGACCGTTTCGAGCAAGGGGACATCTCACGACATCCAATTTTATTCGTCTTTTATATTAGCCTAGAGTCTTCTTGAACAATATTACTTATTGGATAAGTATCTCGTGTATATGTTCAGAGAAAATCTTGGTGATCCTATGCGAATCTTCAAATCTATTCTTTTACAAAATTCAATACTTCTATTTACCCATTTCCAAAATTTTAATACTTTTAAGATAAATGTTTTGGTCGTCGCTTGTAAATTGCATGTCGCAGTTGTCCCCTCGCGCATCACACGCGAATCACTATTGCGGCGCAATCTGTCACTCCGGATTAATAAACATAAGCGATTCAACACGATGGTATGGCCTAATTACTACTGGTAGAGATGGGCGATACAGATATTTTAGATATCGATACGATTAACGATTTGCATGTATATAAATTTTTCTTGTTGCTACACTGAAAAAAAAATTATTATTTGCAAGAAAATAGATTTCTTTGAGTTTAGTTTTCTTAATTCAAAAGAAATATTAGGTAGATTCGAGAAAATATTTTAAACTTAGAAAAATGTTTTCTTAAATCTACTCAATACTTGTTTGAATTAAGGAAACTAGATTCAAAGAAATCTATTTTCTTGCAAATAATAATTTTTTTTTCAGTGTATGGTTCAGTAAAGCACCGGTGGGTGCTGGGA
>NW_020214436.1:0-11712 GCF_003070985.1 Temnothorax curvispinosus
TAGCCTCCATGTGTTCATGAACTGGCCAAAAAAATAATTATAAAATTGGAGATACGCACACACAATTCTGAGCATTAAAAGTAAGTAAGTTTTTAAGAAATGTATATATTACTTGCAGTATTAAATGCTATGTTTTATGTCTCAGAATTTATTAAAATTGTCTCCTTATTTTTTGTAGCAATCATCGTTAAAAAGCAGGACACACATACACGTTAAAAATTCTTACAAAATAAAAGAAAAATATATATATCCATAAACTAATATTTTTGATCGATTTAGTATATATGTAAACTATTCCGGAAACTTTTGTGTTATTTCAATAATTATCATAAGTTTTAATTGCCGTTAAATTAACATTATTTATTTCTTTCATCTAACAATAAACTGTATTGAATTTTTCTTATTTCAGAAGCTTTTAGAGCAATATTCCCTCGGAATACAAAAAAAGATTTTCAACACTTTGTAATGGAGTGGTTCAGATTCGCAAATGTCCGTAAGGAAAAAAAACATTAAAAAGGTAATGTAATGTATTTCGGTATATACTCTCTATAAAATAAAATTATTATAGTTTGCCGCGTTATAATTTATAAGTAGCTTTTTCACTAATTTAATTCTACTTTTATTTTTCAGGAAGTGATAAATATATTATCTTACTTGCGTGGCTCGGCGCGAGTCATTATTATAGTAACAAATTTTTTTATTTGAAAGATGAGTTTTATCCCAAAACCTTACGCTAGGATCAGTGATCTTCACCAAAGATATTATTGTGATAAACTGAAAACTGTAATATATGGTATATATTATTTTTATATAAATAAAACTTTTTTATGATAATTAGTGAATTATTCCCTAATGCAGATTGGTATATAACAGGCCTGGGCAACTTCGAGCTCCGGAGCCACGACACTCCCCTACTTTCCGTGGATAGAAAAGAAGTGTCGTGGTTCTGGAGCTCAAAGTTGTCCAAGCCTGGTCTATAAAAAAGCAATCTAAATAATAATTAGACAATAAATATTGAGATATTTTATTACTATTGCATATTTATTGAAAACATGTTGCCTGTAATAGAAATAAAATCAATAAGAACTTTAAATAAATGTTAGAATTAACATTACGGTAATCTTAATATAATATTGTAATAAAGTTGATAGTACGTTTAAATTTTTATCTCAAAAACATTACAGGAATGATAAAAAAACCTTAGCGCAATGTTATTTGCAACGTTATGGCACTCCCATTTCAACATTACTGAAATTTCGGAATCGTGGTCAAAGTATGTTCATAATGATGTTCTATACAACATTAAGAACTACATATTTAACAACATTACAAGTTCTAGAATATCGTTGCAATAACATTGTAATAATGGTTTTTTGCTTACTGAGAGGGTAGTAGTGTAAAGGTTTGGGTAACGTTCCTTATAAAAACGCCTTGCAAACCCCACGGGGATAATAGTCCAGTCAAAATACGATTAGACCTAGAAAAAATTGCAACACAAGGTTTTATTACGTCATTGTGTTCAGAAAAATATACTGAACAACATATTCAAATTTCGCCATTTTCCGCTATCTTTAAGTATGTTTTTTATTAACAATTTATAAACAAATTCGTTTTTCTCCACAAATACGATGAATTTGAAATTTTTGTAGAGATCAAAGTTGTAGAGCAGACACATATCTACAAAAAATGTTCTTATGAATTTTTTGAAATATCTCATATTATTTGAGATATTTGCAACAAGAGTTATTAGGCTACGCGCGGAGCGGAGCGGAGAGTTCTAACAAGCACACGGCAGTCTCTACCGGTCGCTGCTAATTCTCTAGGTTTTACAAGGAACTTGAGTTGGTTCTCGATACTAGTATATGTGTCTATGTATACACACACATATATATATATATATATATATATATATACACTACCCTCCATAAGTTTGGAAACACTCTATGACAGATGCCGTACGTGCGACTATTTACAGATAAATAGTCGCACGGCAGCGATCTGTGCAGATTTTTGGTATGAATATATCGTAAGACGTTCAAATAATCATATATATTTCCACCTGGGACACTGGGACACTTGCAACACTTGTACATGCCGAAAATATGTCGGATGATTATTTCGCGACACCGAAATGCTCGGAGTTGAATTTGTTGAACAGCAAATCACAAGTCACAGGTGCACCTTTGGGAAGTTCTCCAGCAAGAATGGAAACGTATCCTGACTGAACTCCAAAAGTTGATCCACCGTATGCCGAGAATATGCAAGGCAGTCATTAAAGCAAAAGGTGTGGTTACTTTAAGGAATGTAAAAATTAATGAAAATTCTTTATTTTAAAAGCCTGTTGGATAACATATATACTATTATGTACTATTTTCTGTATATTGCATTTTATAGAGTGTTTCCAAACTTATGGAGGGTAGTGTATACATATATGGGACAATCCACGTCACTTTTACCCCCCCTCTGTCCAAAATTGGTATGGACGGATTTTAATGACTAAGGGCGGAAAATGTTCGTCTTGAAAAGAGCTTTCGAAAGGCGTGTGGCATATATGCGCAATTTAACATGGCGTCATAGTTATGGCTGCTTAAAGGAATAAATTCAAAATTTCAGATTCAACATGACGCCATGTTGAATTGCGCATATATGCCACACGTCTTTCGAAAGCTCTTTTCAAGACGAACATTTTCCGCCCTTAGTCATTAAAATTTGTCCATACCAATTTTGGACAGAGCAGGGGTAAAAGTGACGTGGATTGTCCCATATATGTATATACTAGCTGCCCCGGCGAACTTCGTACCGCCTAACAGTAATGAATGTAGTGATAAGACACGCAAATAGTCCCTCTCTCTCCCTCTCTCTTTCTCTCTCCCTCTCTCTCCCCCCTTTCCCCCTCTCTCTTCCTCCCCCCTCACTCTCTCTCTTTTTCCCCCTCTCTCCCTCTCTCCCTCTTTCTCTCTCTCTCTCTCTCCTTCTCTTTCTCTCTCTCCCCCTTCCTCTCTCCCTCTCTCCTCTCTTCCTCTCTCTCTCTCTTTCTCCCCCTCTTTTTCTCTTTCTCTTTTCCCCTCCCTCTTTCCCTCTCTCTCTCCCTCCCTCCCTCTATGTATTTTTTCTATGTATTTGGATATCTTTCTAGATTAATTTTTTTTTACGTGAATTTTTCTGATATTTTATTAGTTATTCTGCTATTCCGGAAAATTCTACCCCCTATTTTATATGGTTTTAATACAAATTTGGTCCAGCCGTTCTTGAGTTATAAATGGTGTAACTAACCCGACTTTGTTTTATATATATAGATATATATATTGTGTGTGTATACATAGACACATATACTAGTATCAAGAACCGCAACTCAAGTTCCTTGTAGAACCTACAGAACTAGCAGCGACCGGTAGAGACTGCCGTGTGCTTGTTAGAACTCTCCGCTCCGCTCCGCGCGTAGCCTAGTAGCTCTTGTTGCAAATATCTCAAATAATATGAGATATTTCAAAAAATTCATAAGAACATTTTTTGTAGATATGTGTCTGCTCTACAACTTTGATCTCTACAAAAACTTCAAATTCATCGTATTTGTGGAGAAAAACGAATTTGTTTATAAATTGTTAATAAGAAACACACTTAGGGATAGCGGAAAATGGCGGAATTTGAATATGTTGTTCAGTATATTTTTCTGAACACAATGACGTAATAAAACCTTGCGTTGCAATTTTTTCTAGGTACCCCCCTTTTTTCCGTATTTTGACTGGACTATAAGCAATAAAGATAGTTTTAGTTTAGGGTAAACCAGCCAGTGAATGAACAAATAAGCAGCGTCTCCTATTCATTAGAGACGTGAAATAAAATTATTATCCGTATCACTTTCAGCATCGATGTAGTTGATTCAATATATCATACTGATTATTAAAAAAAAATATTAAAAGTGCATTCACAGAATAAAACATTTAGAAAATAAATAGAAATTAAGTGACAAAAGGACCGATATACCAGTGAATGAACAAAATTGCCAGTAAATGAACGGCTGCTTACCAGTGAATGAACACGTATTCCATGTAGATATATACCTACTAATGTATATAAATGTCTTAATAATTAAAGTTAAATATTATATTTTAACAATCACAGAATGTTATTTTTGCACTGGAATAATACTATAAAGTATAAACCTATGTATCACAAAGCTAATCTAACCTAACCTAACATAAAGCTTTTTTGGTTTCTTTACTCTTGAGAATAGTTTTAGGTATCTCGAAGGCAAACGATATGAAAGAGATACTTATACACACATCTATTATATTATATTTATTATACATTATTTCTTATACATTATCTCCACTTACGTAGCTAGGGACGTTTTTTTAATTGCACGTTGTCGTGTCTTTGGTTTTGAAGTCTGCTCTCTTTCAATTTTCGCTTTTTTTTCATTTCTGCCTTCTCTTCTTTCTCTTTCGCTTTTTCAGCCATTGCTTTTCTTTTTTCTGCTTTTGCAGCCTCAACCAATTCTTTTTTAATGTTTTCCTTCTTTTCTTTCTCTTTCGCTTTTTCAGCCCTTGCTTTTCTTTTTTCTGTTTTTGCAGCCTCAACCGATTCTTTTTTAATGTTTTGCTTGACAAGTCGTTCCGCAGCTTTTCTTTCTTTTTCCTCTTGCTCTCGTTTTATCAATTCGTAATAATGTTTCCATTTTGAAGATGTTGTTGCGTATGGTAATTTTTTTTTTAAAAATTTGGTTCTTGATTGACTTTCTGGTCTTTTTTCTCGAACTCGGGCCACTTAGGGCCAATTTCACCAACCACAGTTAGCTTAACCGACGGTTAAAGTTAGCAGGATTGACCAATAGAAATGAATCCACCCTGCTTTCTATTGGTCAATCCTGCTAACTTTAACCGTCGGTTAAGCTAACTGTGGTTGGTGAAATTGGCCCTTAAGATGCTTTTCCCATATTTTTTCTATGGGTACGTTTCCTCGACTAGATAATGCAACTTGTGACATATTATACTTCTTATTCTGATTCTCATTTGGCAAGTTATTTTCCTCTTCAGTCGAAGTTTCCAATGGAGCATTTTCTTGCTGATGAGTGGTGCTTGATGCGCGTTCATTTTCGTCAATCTTGTTATTTCCATCGGAATGACTCTCTTTCTCTATATTTGTTTCATGGATTCTCAAATTATTATTCTCTTTATGTAAGATATTTACTATGCATTCGCTGACAATAGTTTCATCATTTTCCTCCAGGTTGTTCCGATTTTCATCTAAGACTAGTCGTGTATACTCGCTATCAATCATCTTTCTTTCTTCCTTAGTGGAATCCTCCATAACAATCTTATATATTGGCAAATCCGCTGAAAATGCATAATAGAAACAAAGAAATAGGTAATAAGCGATCGACTCAAAATACACATTCATATATTTTTACTGTATTTATTTTTTATTTTTATCATGTATTTACAAAATAAAATTCATATATTTTTTATTATAATTGTAAATTTTGATTGAAAAGAAGAAATGTTATTTGATGTAGAATATTAAAGTTATTAATTGTCTGATTAACCGCACCATACTCAAACTTTCGTAGTATAAAAATGCACGAAGTCTGTACAAAAAAATGTGTAAAATATTCAAGCAAAAAATTTTTTAATTGGGGATGATAGACCTGACTTACAATTAAGATCCGTCAATTCTTCGAAGGGAAACGAGATAGAATTCTCAACTTCTTGCAATATTGCATCGTCCGAGATCAGAATGACATTTTCTTGAGCCTGTACTAGAGTGTTGGGAATGCTTTCTTCGTCGTTTGACATACCTATGTGTATCTTCAACATGATCGGTAAAAATTGTCCACAGCGTAAAGAGAGGATCGGTAGCATTTTCGCCTTGGATTGCATTTCTCATTTTTGCAAACAATTTGGCTTTTGCAGGTCCAATAACGTGCTCTATGACTTTCTTTGTTGAAGCAAAGTCCTGTGTCGAGATGGATTTTAATGACATTTGTTGAAGATTGGCTCTCCTAGTGGAAATGCACTTACTATAATTAACCGCATTCTCGTCGAAAGGATACAATCCGCAAGTTTTAAAGCCATTCTGAATAGTTTCTACTTTAAGTAATAGACGGTCAAAAGCTTTTTTGAATAACAAAGCAAAATTTGCTTTTGTAATTGGTTTCTGCGTTTGCTGTTTGTGTTCGTACACTACTTTTTTCCAATGTGCTTTCAATGGTTTAAATATTGTAACGTCGCACGGTTGCATTATGTGAGTGGAATTAGGCGGCAAGCAGTAGGGAATGATTGCGTGTTCGACACAGAAATCTCGAAGTGCCAAACTGATGTGAGATTTATGTCCATCAAGGAAGTATAGCACCGGGAATTGTACGTTATTTCCTACGCACCATGGATAAAAAACGTTGGCTACATATTCATAGAATGTGGCGTGTATCATCCAACCACTATCTGACCGACCAATTGGCCACCCGTCTGGGACTGATTGGACAATGTGTACCGGAATTCTTTTATAGGGAAATACGATCATCGGTGGTATTGCCTCACCAGCAGCAAAAAACGTGCAGAGAACCGTTATGCACTCTTTTTCCTTGCCGTTCGCAATTACATAGAAATTTTTCTCGCTTTTTGGGCCTAATAACAAACCACTTTTCGGGCATGTTTGCACACCTGTCTCGTCACCGTTATGTAAAGAGTTTATTTCTGTTCTTGTTGTTACGCACCGTAGTTTACGGCACTGACCACGATATGTGTCGCGGGGAGATGTCAGGATAAGGATGATAGTAGGTGAAAGACGATATTTGATATATTGAAGGAACAAGGTAATTTTTATTACTCGAGAGTTGCACAAAGACGCGTACGTGTCTAGCGTCCAACAACGACTGTCTTCACTCACTGTTCTTTCTCACTTTTCGCCAATCCAGGCGTTCCTTCCTGCGCAGAACGCTACGGCGCACATCAGTACTTCAAGCGACCAATCACATAATAAGACTCATTCAATCACGGCGTAACGATATTCTTAGGCTGGTTTCACATGGGGCGTAAGATGCGTATGCGTAACTTGCGTGAGCCAATCGAATCATCTCAGTTACTATACGCGTATGATACGATTAAATACCGAGACGATTTGATTGGCTGACGCAAGTTAGGCATACGCATCTTACGCCCCATGTGAAACCAGCCTTACAGTTACATATGCTGCGAGGTCTGTTAAGAACATAGAGATATAAGAATAGAGTGCGCGAGTCATATGCTCGCACGTAAGAGACTGCGATATAGGAATAGAAAGAGAACGCTGCATATGGGCCCCTGCTGTTTTTATCTATGCACGCATGCGTCTTTGCGCTGCTCAGTGTCTATAACGCATGTAGAGATATAACCTATAATAACGCATTTATGTTCTAACCTCTTGAACCCTTTTGAAAATATGTCCTTAAATAATAATTCCCAAAATTACCAAATTATTACAGCAAAGTACATAGTATTACCATAAAATATTACTTTTTTTTGAATATGGAATTGAATATGGAATTGTATATAAATATACTCAATATATATAATAATAAAACAAAATTTATTACATGTTGTTTATACAATGTTAATCATAGAATAGAATAGAATTCTATTCAGTCTTTTATTATTTAACACAAAAATTAAATTTTTTAAACACAAAGATTAAATTCTTTTAACACAAAAATTAAATCTTTTAAATTAGTCTTATTATTTAACACAAAGAAATAAAATATAAAAAAATAAAAAAATAAAAATTTTACTACAAACAATATAATATCAAATGCACATTATTAAATATTTATAAAAGTATACAGTTTTGCTATTGTCCACTGAAAATTAATTAAATTTTGAGGTTAGAGATATTAATATGTACTTACGTGTGAAAACTACAATTGGAATTAGGAGATGCTTCTGTTTTACATATCAAGCATTTCTTTGTCATTTTAAAATGTTTTTGCTTAAATAAGAAGAAGGTTAGCTAAAAATGACATAGAGATAGAACGAGATAAAACATCGAGAATACCGAGGTACAATCTTTCATGACCTGCACATCACTGCACATGCGCGCATAGACAAAGACAGCAGGGGCCCATATGCAGCGTTCTCTTTCTATTCCTCTATCGCCTTTTCAGCTCGCTTGCGCACTCTATTCTTATATCTCTATGGTTAAGAATATCAAGCACATCGTTTTCTTCCAAAAAGGCTCTCGCTTCAGCAAACCACTGTCGTAGTCCTTTTTCGGTGACGCACGAGCCTTCGAAATAATTTCTGTATTTTTTTTACGAATTTCTGGATGCTTTTTTAGAAATAGATCCATCCATTTTTCAACAGGTCTATTATTTTTAAATGGATTTTCGGTGGAAAGTGGACATTCTTCGATGACACGTTGTACAGCATCCTTCACCTCGTCTGGGTGCATAGGAAAGCCAACCTGAGCCTTGCCTAAGTATCGACTTGGGTCCCAACTTACGCTGATTAGGAACTTTGCAAGTGTATCTGCCATGCAATGTTGATTTTGGAACATTATATGTTGCTGCTGCGGTGGAGATTGACATATACCACTCCGAGCAGCTTTCAGAGCCTCTTCCATATCTTTTTCTGTATATTTAAATCTTTCATATACTTTTTTTGGGCCTTTCTTTTTTGCCGATGCCATCTAATGAACAATAATATCATTGGTGAGATTTTCTTTTTATTCAGTAACTACAATACTCATAAAATTTAAAGAAATATATAGACATAAATAAATAAATATAAATATTGACCAGTTATTTTGCAATTTCACAAAAAAATAAGACAAAAATTAAAAATGTCAAGTCAATTTATATATTACTATCTAGAAACTACCTAATTACTAAAATAGAGCCAACATGTTCATTCACTGGGGAAAAGGTTAGAAAATCACACCAGTGAATAGACATCATTATATTTAGCGTATTTTTACGAATTTACAGAAAAATGTTTGACAAAATAAATTATTGACTCTAGCTTTACTTATATGATGCAATATTTACCTTCGAAAATCAATTATAACGCTTATTCAAACGTAAAATCGCAACCTCTCCAAAATTAACCTCTTATTAGCTTGCACGTCATAAAGCATGAAAATATTTCTCCTTAAGTCGACACTTTGTTTATAACCGTGACATTGATCTCAACGCCACCTGTGAATTTTTCTCTTAATTTTCAGCACAAAATCATTTATCTTCGACCTATAATTTTTTTCATATTTAAAATATAAGTGATTTTGTTCATTTGCTAGCTGGGCCCCGTTCATTCACTGGCTGGTTTACCCTAGTTCTTTTTTTAGTATATTTATGCAAATAGATAATTTTCAATATGTAAGTAAAATTTTCTATGATTATTTAAAGCATTAAAAAACGTCAATTTACAATATAATTGTTGTAAAATATAGAAAATAGTAAATATTTCTTATAATTTATTATAATTTAATACAACTTGTATTTTTTCATAAAAATAGAAAAAATAGTATTAAATCTTTTATGGATTCACCATGCTAAATGAAATATTAGCCACGTATTATACAGGGAATATATTGACATAAAAAATTCAAATGTCTTTTACGTCATGAAAACTTGTTTAATGCTGTGTAAAAAGATGTAGAAAGTTGTAAATAACTTTTTGGATGATATTTTAGGAAAATCTTTGTAAGTTTAATAATAATTTTAATATATACATTGTTTAAAAAGTCAATATATTTAAAATACAGAGACACTACTACAGACTTGACTTGGTTATTTTATTTAGTCCTCTTGGACACTTGAAATTAGTATCCACGCAATAGAATTTTTCTCCAAGGTTTTTGACTATTCTTTGTTAAGACCCGATCCGATATTAAAAGTGCTGTTTTTCTCTTCAGAACATGTATGTACATACTAGTCTACTATCAAACGTTCAAAACAATGAAGAAGATGAAAGTATGTTAACTGAAGTTAGTGAAGACTCAGTGTTGGTGCCCCAACCAACATGCAGCAATGCGAGCAGCAATGCGAGCAGCAATGTATCAAACTTATTGCTTGTGTGTGCCATAAAACTCCGGAAAAATTGAATTAAACTTAAGTAAAAGTACGGTTCTATATATTACTTTATTAAACATTTTAATAAATTTATTTTATGCGTTGAAAATTAATAATATTTTAGAAAGAAAGTCAGACAGATTAAGGCTGCGTTCGTCTTGACGCTTTCAGCGCTGAAAGCATCGCTCTATCTTCGTTTGATGTTCGATGTGCAACAAAGATAGAATGATGCTTACAGCACTGAAAGCGTCAAGACGAACCCAGCCTGAGCAAGACGAACGACGAATTTTACGAAATCGTTATCGCAACATTACACGAAACCAATATAAACGACCTGACGGAGTTGATGGATTTTTACTTCTATTCGGAGAAGGATTATTTAAGGAAACTACCATACAGAAAGCGAACCGAATTAGAAATGAAATTCCTTGCTATGCTCATGGAAGAGCAAGATAAATTAAATAACCAATAACAATTAAATAAATCATATTTACTTTATGTTCATGCAATTAATCTGCTATCTGATATAAAAGAAGCTTTTTTTACTACGTTATTGTTATTATTATATCTATTTATTTTTATTATTACAATTGTATTTTTTATTACATTAATATTAAGTATGACTATATTATTGTACTTAGGTATATTTAGTTTCAAACAAATACAAGTTATTTTCAAACAAAACATATTTTTATTATGACACATTACCCTTACGAATAAGTTTATCCAGTGTTTATATCTATTATACACGCTTTACCAATTTACATCTACTTACAGTACTACTTATTCTACGGGAAAAAATCTATCAGAATCAATTGACTCGACAAAAACTTTATATTCCTCAGCGTTATCATTATCGTCAATCATTATAATTAAAAATTGTTTTGAAACGCTTTTTCTCACTGGTAATAATTTTATAATTTTACTGCGTAGTACTTGTTTTAAATAGACACCAACATTGTTTTAATTTATTTAATAATACGCAAATAATAACAAACAATTTTTCAGAATTCATTTTTAGCGATTGAATGTTGTAGCAATTGGTGACAATATGGGCGCGTTCAGCAGATACAACTGTTCGTCTTATCAACACTCTGCGTTGATTGTTTGGTTCTAAAAGTAAGAGCCAATCATGTTCGACTGCTACTTAGCGGCTTGGTTTGCTGAACGCGACCAATTTTGTAAGTTATAAATGGAGTTTGTTAATGTGAAAGATGTATTGCATGATGTATATGTACATACATACGTGTGATTCCGATCCGCATAAATTTGTTTTTTAATGTCCCATGCAGCGGAAAATGCGAAAGCGTAGTCTGTGCGTGCCAAATAATATAGGCCTAGTTTACACCGACCATTTGATACGCGTATTAAATAATAAATAACTAGTAAATAAGTCTGATTATTGGCTGATTAGTTCAAATATACTATTTGATACGCGTATCAAGAGATCGGTGTCAATCGGTGTAAACTAGACCATACTACAGTATAACCATACCTGTGGCATAAGGCCATTGCACGTAAGTGCGGGTCTACAACCTTGCTTTAAGTGCCCATCTTCAATAGGTGTTTTAAGCCCTAAGCCTTAAGAAATGGTTCAATCACAGTTGAATTTGAGGAGAATAATTGACTGTGATTGGTCAATTTCTTAGGGCTTAGGGCTTAAAACACCTATT
>NW_020214436.1:11722-52572 GCF_003070985.1 Temnothorax curvispinosus
AAGATTACGGCTTAAATCAACGGTTACGGCTATTATAAACCAACCCTTAGGCTTTTTGGAGGTAAAGCTCCCCCTTCTCCCGCTACGCAGGAGAGGCGAAACTCACTGCAACCACGCATGTACACCACATACATATGTATGTACATACTTTGCAATGTATATATTTTATAGATATATTTATTTATAATTGAAAGTCAAGTAATGCATTATAAATACAGATATATTTCAAATTCGCACACTTTGCATGCGCGTGTAGCCACGAAGCATGCGCATGTGGCTACGGGGCATGTTCATGTCGCTACTGTCACTAATAACTAGTAGTGACTAGTAGTCGCAACATTTCGTCGGTATGACAAGTTTCATAACCTGAATAGTCATCAACTTTAACGATTAATATTTCGTTTCGCTGGGTAGAGCGGCGCTTATTTCTGCCAAATTTTATCGATATCGAGGTAAGGATTTTAAATTGTACAAGTACCGCTGTTAATTAGGACAAAATCTTGAATTATGGTTTTAAGCATTTGTATGGGTAACCTTTATAAGAAAAAATCAAGTCGATATCTCATCGGGCCTAAGAGATATTGAAGAATCCGTGAAAACATATTTTACCCCTTTTCACCCTGTTAAAGATCGAATTTCTAAAAATTCCTTCTTAGTGGATGCTTACATCATGGAAGGAATATACTCCTCGAATTTCATGTTTCTAGATTTAAGGGTTTGGGCTGGGCGTTGATAACCCAGACACCAAAAATATTTATGAATATTTATGATAAATATTTATAAATATTTTGAAAATTTATATTATAAAGTAAATATTTTATAAAGATTTTTTATAAAGATTTTGGAATAATACAAAAATTATTACTAACAACATATAAAATATATTTTAGAAATGTATTCAAAAATATTTCTTGTATATAAACTGAAAATGTTTTTTGATATCTTTTGGCAATATGATATAAATATTTATTTATGTCATATGTAAACATTTCGATCAATATTAGATATATCTGTGACAAATATTGTAGTATTATTTTTAAAAATATTAAAAATACATTCGATAATATTATACCCAGATAACACTTGTTAATTCATATATGTTTTATATACATATGTTTTCTAAATGTTTTATATATATATGTATATTAGGGTGGTCCGTTTTTTTCGACTTTTAAATTCATTCCCCTCAGAATGTTTCCAATTCGCAAAAAAATAATCTCTACCAAAGCTCAGTTCGATCGGATAACAGAAACCCGTGTCCCCGGATTTTTAAACATTTGAGTTCTTTTGTATTAACTGACGGTTGTATTAAACTTCCATCAACATTGGTTTTTAAAGCGTATTTTCCACAAAAATTGGCCTAAAACACTTTTCTTTTTTTAACATGTGTGTCTTGCTTTTCTGCATCGTTTGAGACCTTATACGTCTCATTTAAACAATTAGGTAAATTGTTAATAACTAAAAAATAAAAATAAATAGTTATTGGATTTATTGCTTGATCAGCTGGAAATAGTATATTGTATATACAACTAGTGGAAAAAGTGGTCGATTCTGAATGAGTGTGAAGTTGGTCGCACGAGCCAAGCGAGTGCGACCATCAACTCATTTGGGCTCGACCACTCTTCCCACGAGTTCTTCATACTATTTTTCCTAACAAGAGCGTGAAACAGGCCGCTTTTCGCGCTTGTTTTACAATTTTATTTCTCCACTAGTTGAAAAATGGCTCCATGTTTCAACGCTTACGTTATTATTGCGAAATGGATCGTTTTGCTCACTCAAAACAAGCGCGAAAAGCGGCCCATTTCACGCTCGCGTTAGGAAAAAATTATGTATGGGCTACAAAAGTTATAGTAGTATGTTTAGAACCAAAAAAAGAACAAAAATTAAAAGATTACTCTATTACTCTATAAAATAATCAGTTGGAAAACTTTAAACGCGCTTTTCTCGAAATTACAATTTTGTAGCTGGGCGCTCGCGTATCTCGGCCAATTTTTATCCGAATGGCTTGAAATTTGGACAGAATGTTTATAACAAAATTGTCTTCAGTTAAACGTACAATTTTTTATTGAACAATTAGTTTTTAAAAAACAATTAAAAAAGTGAAAAAATTTTCGGTTAAATTTCGAATTTTTTTTTAGAATTGCGCCATTTTGTTAAAGATTAATATTTCAAAAAATCCGTACGCTTAACTAAAACTACATTCGTATAGTTCAAAATGACACCAATTTTTTTTATTTTAGACATCCCGTTCTGACGGAACATGAGCGCCCGCGCACCCACAATTTTTTTGCGGAGGTACACGGTATCACACGCTAAAGGCGTAAATATTAATATTTTTCAACGATTTTTTTGCAATATATTCAATATATGTACTTTAAAGAAATAAAAAAACCAATTTCATTAAATTTATTATTTCTCGGAAAAAAAAATTCACGAAAATAGCATTTTTTTTCTGGCCATCACAGTGGTTTCCCCTTTAAGTCTTCTCAGGTCCCCTCCTAAAACACCGAGGGGCTCTCAACTATGTCAGGACACAATAAATGCACTAACTATTTACTTTTATTTTTAGTTATTAATAATTTACCTAATTGTTTAAATAAGACGTATAAGGTCTTAAACGGGGCAGAATAGCAAAGCACACATGTTACATAAAAAAGAAAAATCCTCTAGGCCGATTTTTGTGGAAAATACACTTTAAAAATCAATATTAATTGTATAACAGTTTAATACAAGCCTAGGGAATTCAAATGTTTAAAGAGCCGGGGGCACGGGTGTCCGTTATCCGATCAAGTTGAATTTTGACAGGGATTATTTTTTTGTAAATTGGAAACATTTTGAAGGGTGCCCATTAAAAAAAATTTTTTGTCGAGTAAATAAGGATTACTCTAATGTATATACAGAGTCAGGAAAAAATATCGGGGTTCCAAAATATCTCAAAAAATTTTAGTTTTGCAAAAAAAGTTTTAAATAAAAGTTGTAGGATTTAAAAAGTTACTGAGAATATTTTCGACTTTAGGTGGAGTCGTCAAGTCAGTATCATTATAAATTTTTTAAATTAAACTTATTTTTTATTGCATATTCTTGTAGTCCTTCCCGCACAGCATTTTATTTTTCAGATAGATATATAAAATTTGAAATGTTGCTATATAGCAGATACGTAGCAATCCGTATAAATCAAGTACTAGATATACATGTTTAGTACCGATAAATGTCCGCGTCTAGATACATAATTACGTTCCGTATCGGATACGTATATGACAATATATGACAATATATATTCAATACGTGTTAAATACGTAAATTATGTATTTGATACGTATCTGTAATATTGCAAATACGCGTTTAAAGTGTACTGTGTAGATCATATCCATACATTGGAGGGATAAAAAGCTTTAGTAATAATCAAATTTTAAAAGTATTAACTTGTGTGCATATATAGATACAATTTATATATTGTATAAATTGCATTTATGCACATAAGTCAATATTTTACAAAATTTGATCACTAAGGCTTTTACTCTTCTCTCTCTCTCTCTCTCTCTCTCTCTCTCTCTCTCTCTCTCTCTCTCTATATATATATATATATATATATATATATATGTATACATATATACATATAGGTAAATATGAAGTTAATTACCTTGAGTGAATAAATAGAGTTAGAACGAACTGACTGACAGAGTAAAGAAATGGCGGTAACAGAATAGCCAACTTATATAACTAGCGACATTTTAACAAAACACTCCTCCTTAATCAGAATGTGCCTTGGATCATGTATAAACTCAGCACAAATTTAGCTCCTTGATGCATCTAAAATGCTTTCCATTTAAATTCTTAGTCAGAACGTCAGGACACATTTCCTCAGTTAGTAAATATTTTAAAGTGACTCTCTTCTTCTCTATATAGCCCAGTAAAATGACAAAATTTGGAGGAAATAATACTGACTGAGCTGAAACTTTATAAACAGGCTTGTTTTAGGGTACTATTTAACATATTAAAAGTCCCCATGTGTAGACGCTACGTTGCGGGCAGGGGAGGGTCCAAAAGGTCCAAAAAATTAGTTTTTCGCAAATAACTCAGAAAATATCAACTTTACGAAAATTTATGTAGATATTAAAATTGTAGCTTACAAAATTCCGCACAATTTCGTTTTTTATTCAAGTCTGTACAACCAAATAGAGCAGAGATAGAATTTTTTTAAACACCGGTAGTTTTGCGACCCAACAAATACGCATACGCGCGTCGCGCATTTTTCGCTAATATCTCAAAAATGGACTCTTGAATCGAAAAATGTTTTAAATAAAAGTTGTAGAGAATCTAATTACAAACAATTTCGTTTTTTATTCATTTCTGTACGGTCCAAATTCGCCGAGTTAATAATTAAAAGACAATTTTATTTTATGTTGATAGTGGATGTTTTGCATGTAAAAATCAGTATTAACTCTGAAAGTATAGGTCGTACACATATAGTATGTATAATGAAAGTTAAAGAGAATAAAATTTTGAACATGTTGATGAATGCATGAATTCATTTTGGTAAAGATAGCTTGAAGTTAAGAGCAAAAAACATGAAAAAATGTCATTTTTTAGTGCATTTTGGAAAATAACTTTTTCTAATTGGTTGGAGGCAGTAATGTTATGTATTTTTCTTGAAGATATTTTAATTATCTTTGAAATGAGACGTAGACCTTTTTTCATTGAAACGTTGATGAATTACAGACGTTTAAATATTGAAGAAAAAAAATCAATTTTTGTTAAATTAACATTTTAGTCCAAAAATATATGGATAATAATTTTTCAAAAATTTATTTTACCTTGTTTATTCATTACTTCATATATATATGAACGTGCTGGAGTAGTATAAGTCCTTTGCAAAGTATGTTTTATTTAAAAAAAAAGTTCATGAATATTGCTGTATTTTTGATAAATTGTGGAAAAATTGCATTATTATTCCTTTTTTTGTAAATATCTCCGTTTCTATTAACTTTACGAAAAAACTTCAAGAGACCGAAATTAAAGCTGACAAAATTTCCTATAAAATAGAGTTTATGGCATGTAATTTTGAATGCATCGTGATGGGAAACTGGCGTTTCAAAAGACAGGTAAGTTTACGTATGTAGCAGATCATCACTATGAGTCGCCTGAAATGATGAAAAAACGTGTCCTTAACATTTTTCTGTACTTATTGAAGTGTCAGAAGTTATTCTTGGGGTCTTTCTGAATCGTTTGGTATTAGGCCAATATTTTTAGGACCGATAGTACTGTACATAGGTACTAAAGATTGAAAAGAGTCCGAAGTCGGTATGCAACGCGCGGTGCAGCAAACACGTTATGACTCGTTTTATTTAAAAAATCATAACTCACGAACAAATTGACGAAGCTTAATGATCAAACACGCAAATTAAAGCTAAAAGTAGTGCGAATGAGAAAAAAATATGAGATAATTATTAATTAAATAAAAATACCTACTTAATTTCGTCGCCGTAAATTTGGTAATTTTTAAATGGTACAGAAGGACTTTAAGGACTTAAAGAATGCTAGAAAAAGAATTTCTGAATAAGAAAAAACGAATTTGAAGTATGACAGATATTTTTTCTGTAAAAAAATTAATTTATTATTTATTATTATTATTATTAATATTATTATTATTATTTATTATTTATTATTATTATTATTATTCTTATTTATTATTTATTATTATTATTATTATTAATATTATTATTATTTATTATTATTATTATTTATTTATTATTTATTATTTATTATTTATTTTTTATTTTTTTAAATTTATTTATTAATTTATTAATTTATTAATTTTTTTTATTTTTATTTTTTTTCTTAAGTTAATAGCATGTAAATGCAAATCAAATTGCACTGGGTCATGTGGCTGTAAAAAGGCAGGGTTAAGATGTTCTGACCTGTGTGCTAATTGCAAACAGAACGGCTAAATATGTTCGTATCTGACGAAATGAGCAATTCCGAATCGGATGAAGACTATTCAAATAGTGCAAATGAAGAAGAAGAAGAAGAAGACTAATAACTAATTTCCATCGTATTTCTTCTATAGCGGTTATAAATTGTTTAAAAATTCATATTTCCTCGATTTTTCACTGTACAAAAATGAATAAAACACGAAATTGTTCGCAATTAGATTCTCTACAACTTTTATTTAAAACATTTTTCGATTCGAAAGTCCATTTTCGAGATATTAGCAAAAAATGCGCGACGTGCGTACGCGTTTTCATTGCGTCGCAAAACTACTGGTGTTTAAAAAAATTTTATCTCTGCTCCATTTGGTCGTACAGACTTGAATAAAAAACAAAATTGTGCGGAATTTTGTAAGCTACAATTTTGATATCTACATAAATTTCCGTAAAATTGATATTTTCTGAGTTATTTGCAAAAAACTAATTTTTTGGACCTTTTGGACCTTCCCCTGCCCGCAACGTCGCGTCTACACGTGGGGACTTTTAATATGTTGAATAGTATCCTAAAACAAGCCTGTTTACAAAGTTTCAGCCCAGTCAGTATTATTTTCTCCAAATCGACAAATTTCGAGTCATTTTACTGGGCTAATATATCACGTACAAAATGATGCCTGATATCTATATGTTTAGTGTGGGAATGGAACATATGGTTTGTTGCCATTTTTTGTGCAGATTGACTGTCGTTGAACAGTTCTGCGGAGAAAGATTTTTTTAATAGATTATACAACAGGTTCTGTAGAAATATAGCTTTCCTGCAGCCATCAGAAAGTGCCATATATTCTGCTTCTGCACTACTTGTTGCAACAGTCCATTTATTTTTGTCGTTGCTAGACATAGCCTCGGCAACAGTGAGTGGCTCACTTTCAGACACAAAAGTACTATAAAGAATGTAGTCAGGGAACTCTTTAGAAATTCTATGACTAGAGTCAAGCTCAACAAGGTCTTCTTTCTCCGCTAATTTTTCTAAGCCCGTTCCCTTGACAATAGTTTCGCTAGATAGTAGATAGGGACAGTGGGAATCTCGTTAATCCATTTATGCGCGTCACTAATTAGATGACGAGGCATTTGACTATTTGTTTTGTTAAAGGCAAAGCGACTGCAAATTATGCACAACCACCCTGAACTTATAACGATATTGCAGGGCGGTTTGCTGTCGGTGTTGCAGCTTACACCCTGGACGTGTTTGAAAGGAGCTGTCTAGCAGCTCACACCTTTACTATTCATGCACGCTCACATTCTTCTTTCTCGTCCGCTGATGCGGAGGCACCCAACTCTACGTGCCATTCCGACATGCACCACTGCTTGCGGTCGCGTTCCGCCCTGGCATATAACGGGTTGTTATGCCGTTAAATCTCCTCCAATTTAGCCATGAGCCCCAAAGGACACGAGTCGTAAGCGTACGCAGTTAGGCAGGCGTTAGGCCCAGACTACGCAACTCACCCTTGCTTCTAGAGCACCAGACACCTCGCCATGAGATCGTAATGGCGGTGAAACAAACATTATCACGCGGCACTCCTGTGCGCTCCGCCACCTGGTCCACTAGATCTCCACAAGATCGGTACTTCACCATCTTGCGCTCATGAGACACCTCTAATGCCGTTTCGCTGGATACTACCTGCGCGTTTACGACCACTGTCTCACCACCCTTAACAATGGTCAGGTTGGGCCGCCTCAGTCCGGCAGAGGTTGAATAGGCTAATTCCGCATCAACATGCCATCCCTTCTGTTGTAAGAAGCCACCGACTCGACGACATAGGTTGTTGTGCCATAGGATTCTCCCTCCGTGCGTTCTGAAGCAACGCTGAACGCAGTGAGCCGGCGTCTCGACATCAGGACAACCGGCATGACAGCGAATCTCGCGCCCAACACGACCTCAGGAAACTCTTGCTCTAGACGGAATACAGTTGGCCCGTATGTGATGATAGTGCACGTAGTCGGCTCCGGGAATGAGGTCGGCACCACTCGACACCCAGTGCGAACTCAGTTTTGACGTTTCCGCCTTCCTGAGCCCGCTCCCATCACACGACTCGCGCAACCAGGCTGCACACTGTTGTCTGAGCTCAGCGGTTGTAGTCACTCTATTGCCCCGGAAGCGCATCTGGTTTTTCACACCATACCAACCGCTTAGCCACAAAAGTGGTTTCGGCGGCGGCGCGCGCCGCAGGCAGAGTACTTCGGAACAACCGCTACAGTCGGTTAAACTTCAAGATGAGGCATACCAAGCCCGTCACTTTGTATTGGCACATGGAAATATCCAGCCGGAACATCATGGGGAAATCGCAACCATCGTTTAATGGCCGTGCGTACCATAATATCAACGCCCTTTAACGTTTTGGCCGTGACTGTTCCCACTATTCAACGGTGATACCGTGGTAGGAGAAAGTCACGCAAAAGCCTCAACCGCTGTTGCGGCTTCAGAGGCGCTTTCGTAAGTTGCTCGATGGAATGAGTTAGGCGCGGATCATTGGCGAATTTTCTAGCACCTTCGTACATGCAGCCCAGGTACGCCCAGATCGACAGGGGATCTTTGCGGGATTAACGCTCCCCCCACGGTGAAATAAGGTGTTGTGTCAATCTTCACCTTTTTGTCTCTACCGGACGCCACCATGGACAGCACTCTTGTTTTCTTTGTGTTGATGGTTAGTCCATTTCGCGCAAAAGTAGCCTGAAGCCGTGTCAAGTTCTCCTGCAGACCAGACCTGGTAGAGGCCATGAGCACAATGTCGTCAGCATAGCCTCGGGCGTTGATTAGCTCACCACCCATCTGATAGCCAACATCCTCCGAGAGAATTGCCAGTGCTCTTTCTACGACCAGATTGAACAGCAGCGGCGACAACGTATCACCCTGTCTCACGCCACGGCCGATCTTAATGGCCGACACTTCACCGGATCCAATCATCGTTTGTGCACCCGAATAGATAGCTTTAACGTACTCTCGAAACTCTTCAGGGAGCCTCAGCTTTTTGAGAGTCTTGTGATTGCGGGGTGCGAGACCGTGTCGAATGCCTTCGACAGATCAACGCACGCCAGATGTAACGTACCGTACGACACCGCCTCCGAGCATCCCTGAGCACGGCGGACAGGACTGTGAGGTTCTCACACACCCCATCCACCGGCCAGAAACCTTTTTGGCGAGTGTCAAAAATATTCAGGGCTGCTAAACGCTTAGCAAGAATCTTGTGAAAGTGTCTTATTATTACGGATTCTATACTGAGTGGTCGGTATTCCGCCGGTACTGGCCGGTCGGACATACCTCCCTTTTCAAGGAATACCGTTCTTGTTGTGGCGATTGACGAGGGCGTTGTTTTTGCCAAGAACAGCAGATTGAACAGAAGCGCGCGAAGAACAATGGGAAGAGCGTTCTACATTCTTGGCGTAATCTGGTCTAATCCGGGCGCTGGCGCTGTACCAATCTTAATTGAAATCCTTCTTACCTTAATAGGTTTTATAAGATGCCAGAGCGAGGCCTTATCCACCATTTGAGCTGAGTCAGTGGTGGCGCTCTCACCGAGGCCTTTGAGATAAATCCCTCTGGCTGACCGATGAACGGCTCCGGCTAGTACGCGCTACCTTCCCCGCTTCCCTGTACAACTCGCGTAAGGCCGTCACGTCTCCATCCGCGTCACTGGACGCCTCTATGACGGGACGCCAGTCGAATTCGACAGCGGACGGTCGCTCGCGTACCGAGCCGCCTCCGAGAACGTGCGATAGGCAGGCCTTTGGGCTCTTCTTATAGAGAATCTGCATATGTGCATATTCCCTCTTTCTTTTCTGCTTTCTATTCTCTTTTATGTTAGGAGGATTGCGCTGTTTTGTCGATGCGCGCTGTGGAGGGCGCACAGCTGACGGCAGGAAGATCAGGCCCAGCCATCTCTCAATGGCCTGGACGTCGACCATCCCCGTCAGTAGAGCATCTCTCGCCGTGCCTACGAGAATATCAGCCTGATAGCTACAGAACGCTGAGTTCTGCTCTATCAGTTGGTTAATATTGTTCCGCAGCCTCTAAGATCTTTGCTCAGGGAAAGACTGATGTGCGCTTGGATCAACAGTGTCAGGTTCTATGGTCGCAGGGCCGGCAGCAACTCCTGTCATCGCCGCGCCGTCCTTATCGCCCTCATCAATACCAACCGCGTTACGTGATTGCATTTTTTGGCAGAAGTCTCTAACCATTTCGCGATAAGCCTCTTGTCGAGACGCCTACTCTTAACAACTTCGAGACTCCTATGGGGGAACCTCTCCTGTAGATATTTATTCATGAAGATAATTCCCTAAGGTGGCTGAAGCCTTAGCGCGAGCCATGAGACTGACTTCCTCCACTGACCAACGTGCTTTTATGTGCTCAACATCCACAGCGCTGTTAGCCACTAATGGGTGGGCCTTAGCAACGTGAACCTTTAGACCACGCATGGTCCGGTACTTTTGTAGGCATAACTCACAGCCATATACATCTTGTATGTCCAGCTCAGACATTGCTCTAGTGCGTGACGGGCCAGCTACGACCTCGTCAGGCTCCTTCGCACCAACGGCATTATCACTCGCGCATCTCGCACGCAGATCCCGGGCTATCCGAGAGTCCGGGGATTTAACATTCAATCTATTTTCATCCATAATTAACTGCGTGTTGGGGAGCAAACGGATTGACAGTCGAGAGCTCCTTAGATAACCGTGCCCTTTTTTGGCCCCACAACTCACCATGGACATTGGTACTTGGGCCTATATTGCTACAGGCCCTTAGGGGCGCACTTAAATCGCCATACCACTAATTTGGTTACTGCAACGCGCGTGCCGGTCAGACTGCGTCGGACCGAGAGCTTGGCTCTAATTGGACCGAGCAGCACCGAACCGGAGCAGAACCATTCGCAGCGATCCAGCGAGACCTCGTGGAGGAGGGCTAGTATGACTTGATTGGGAGAGGCTATGTGTTCGCATCACCAGCCCCAGTAACCTTCTCTGACCTCAGGCCCAAAGAGACTCATGTTGAAAATCAAGGGCCTGAGAGAGCCTGACTCCCTTAAGAGAGTCATAGTTACTCCCGCCGTTTACCCTATTTTTAAGTGGATATCGCCTTTTTTCTTCCTCGTGAGGATGAGCATTAACGTCCTCGTAAGCATCTTGAAAAACATTATTTTGGGAATCATCTAAATCGTTTTCTTCCGCTCCTTCAGAAATGTCTTCTTGAACAACTTTAGTGTTTTCTGGAACCTCTTGGATTACAGGCTCAGTCCCCCTCAATGTCTGGAAAGGTGAACAATGACTCAGAAACAATCTTCTTCATTGGAAACTTGGCTTCAATAAATCGTACATCCCTTGATATAATTACTTTCTTCGGGTTCTTGGGATCAATTAGACGATAACCCTTCGTTTTGGTAGAATAACCCACGAATATCAGTTCTTGACTCTTAGGCTTAAGCTTTTTCCTACGCTCTTTAGGTATGTGTACAAAAGCAGCACATCTAAACACTTTTAGGTGCTTTATGTCCATTTTCCTTCCGGTCCACAGTTCAATCGGAGATTGGTTATCAGGTAGATTTCTGCAAGGCCAGTAATTCTTCAGGTATATTGCAGTATTGATTGCTTCACCCCAGTATGAAAAGTTTAAATTAGCCTTAGTTATCAAGCACCGACTGATTTCTATTAGAGTCCTGTTCGCTCTTTCTGCCCTTCTATTTTGTTGTGGCGTATAAGGACAATTTGACTCATGTCGAATACCATTTTTAATAAGAAACTCAGCGAATTCTCTATTTTTATACTCCTTTCCATTGACCGTCCTGATGATGCACTTGATAGATTCTGCAGTTTGATTTTCCATCATAATCTTAAATTTTTTGAAGATTGGCAAAACTTCATCTTTAGATTTCAAGAAATATCCAAAAATCATTCTACTGTAGTTATCAATCAGCGTCAACAAGCATCTAGCTCCACTTATAGACGGGACGTGCATAGGGCCACACAAATCAGAGTGGACAAGTTCTAATTTCTTGGATGCTCTCTTTTCAGAAATTAAGAAAGCTTTCTACTGTGCTTTCCAAGAATGCATGATTTACTGGAACTTAGTGGATCTTCTGAAAAATTTGTATAGTTTCCCAGACTTTTCATGAGTTGATTCATACCTTGCTCATTTATGTGACCCAAACGCTTGTGCCAAAGATCCTTTGATTCTTGTACCGTCAACATGGCAGATTCCTCGACTTTAGGCTCCGAATTAATAGTTGCAGTAAGGACTTTGATTTCTCTGGACGCATCAATCCTTTCTGGTAATAGGGTTTCAGCATCTAATTTGAAGACCCCATCAAACTTTGGACCAGTGGCGATTACTTCTCCTTCGACTCGACACGCATCCTTTTAAATACTTTTAAAGCGCGTCCTTCCAAAGGTCACTCAGGAGGGTGACCTTGACAACATATGTCAAAGTCAAGGTCATCGGAGGGTGGTCCCTATTACTGCATAATTACCGTTCTTTATGCCTTGCAATACTCAAAATAGCTGCTATATTTTCCAAACTTTTTTTGTTAATAACTTTTTAACGAATAGCGAACGACGACTAAAATCTTCTGAAGGTCACTCGGGGTCATGACCTTGACAACATACATCAAGGTCATCGAAATCGGTGAGGTTGCCCTTAATCTGCAGTTTTACCGTAACTTCTTTACTGGGTGTTGAAGCATCGAGATCATTAAACCAATCTTCTCGCATAGTCATATGAGCAGACGAACAACTATCTAACATACAGACTTTGTCAGAATTTATTTTAGTAGACATTGTCGTCAGTTTAGTCGACAACGCCCAATTTCCACCTTTTTTGGATTCCGAATCTTGCTGATAAAAACCTAATTTGCCTCCACTATTAGTAGCATCATTAAAGTCCAGAAGTATAAGAATTCCTATTTTTGGAATAACGATGTGATATATAAATTTTGTTGCAAGAATTGCGATGCCTCTTATGTCGGTCAGACAAAGAGGCAATTACATACTAGACTAAAAGAACATAAAAACAATATTAAATTGGATGAGTCCAAACATTCGGTTGTCTCACTCAGAACATATAATTAAATTCAATCATTCATTTGATTGGGACAATACATCTTAGAAATTGAACAAAATTACAAAAAAAGATAAATTTAAACAAGGACACTGAATTATTGAACGATGTCTATTCTGATATTTTGAATTTGTTATTGTAAATATCTTGTTAATAACAAGGACTATTGGTTGCTGTGCCCTTGTGATGCGAATTCAGTCACCTGTAATCCCTCGCGACGATCACATGCGTTAGGAAGACGATGGAAAGATTTTATCTTTGTTCTGGTTGTATTGACCGCTTATGTGAGTCCCTTGATTAGTCTTAATTTAATATATATAATTTTACTTTGTTTCTTACGGGATTAAAAAAAAAAATGTCTTATATTTGCCATTAAGTTGGTCTGCGACAAAGAAAGTTTCTCAATTACATGGTTTTCACGGACACACATGAGTCGTGCAACGAAGAACACGGTTGATTCTGTATGTAATTTTGACGAATATTCTACAATGTATTCTCCGACTTCACTTTGGTCGGTATTCATAGTCGGATCTTATATTTAAGATCGTCTTAAGTACGATCTTAAGATGCTAATACGGCTCTGTGATTGGTTTATAACATCTTAAGATCGTACTTAAAACGATCTTAAATATAAGATCCGACTATGAATACCGGCCTTTGACTATTTGGTCCATATTCATGGGTGAGATCTACTGTGTTTAATGTAAATTAATGCGTCGACTCTGATTCTTTTATTGGATATTGATACGAGACATTTGTAATGCGTTTAGTTTTTTAATGGTTCTGAAGAAAGCCAAGTAAGGTACGAAACGTTAACGATTGTATACTATTATTGAAATTATTAAATATATTTTTAACAGCTTGTAAATGCTCGAAAATTGGCTGTTTTAAATTATTTAGCTTTTGCTTAGTTGAGCGAGATTAATTTGTTATTTGATATGTTTATATCAGTGCCATATTTACTATTGAATGGCGCATAAATTAAGCTTTCGAATTCAAATTCGATTTAAAACCGTAAATTGACTAGCCTAATAATATTTAATATATCACCGATTTATTTTACTTTTGGCTATACAAAACTAAAAGTATTAATTGTCTGTTTGTGAAAATACGCTACTTAGCCTGAAATAGTTAATTGAAATATCAAAATGTTTTTGCGGAAATACTATATTTTTTATACAGTATTATCTTTTGTTACTTTTACAATAGTTATTGCGTACCAACTTGCGTCATGTACCAACTAGCCCTGGTCTCCCGTATATAGATTATTAAGGTTTTCTTTTCCGAATTAAAAAGTGGGCATTACCAGAAGATGTGATTAGCTGATTATATCGCAGTCATAGTTTGTAGAGGTTATTACTCAGATAGCCAAATCTGCGCAGCCAGATCTGAGCAATAAATTTTTTATCTCAGAAAGGCAACAAATTTTATACTGTGGGGCCCAACACAGAATCCGAACCTAAAATCTAATAAGATCGTCTATTTGCCCCCTTTGAATGTTCCAACTTTTATCTGAAACATTTTTCCAATAAACCAATACTTTTTGAGATAATTGGCCGTTCCGGAACTTTTGGTATGTATAGTATAATATGATTCCAAGCAATCGATTGAGCTTGTTAAAAATTTCGACAATCGTGCCTCCACTCAACTTTATAGTTCGTGTATTATAGATATACTTTTTATTTCGCTACTTGTGTGTCGCATAACCCTTGGCGCGAGACTATGTCTCTTTAGTATTGATTTAATCTATTTGTTAAAAATAATAGATTTAATCGATTTTAATCTGAGAACCTGCTATTATATGTGCAGATTTTATTAGTAGAACACGAATTTAATGTAAATGTGGTTAATGCTAATCTGTCACAATGTTCTGCTCGAATTTATTGCAAATTGCTAACATTCTGTTTACTTTGCATACCGTCCTAATATTTTCTTCACATTTACAATATATTTAAATATCGGCAAAAAATTTTTTTTTTTATTTTCATTTTTTGTTTAACATTTTTCTTTATAAAATTTTGAATTTTTTGAGAAATGTCCGTGGTTGCTTTAACTTTCGTAAATGAGATATCAGGCTCAATTTTTGTTATTCTAAGAATTATTTAGAAAAAAATTTATTTGATATCAATGCACAATTCTAAAGCTAAGCAAAAGATACTAATAAAAAAAAATATAATTTTGTAATTACGTGAATTATAAATGCAATTAAAGTCTACTTTACGAGATGATATGCTATGATCTTATATTACGCTTTCAACACCGATGAAGCAATTACTGACGCGTGAACCGAATTGCCTTTCGAACGTTACAAAGCGACAAACAAATGATATCACTCAATGACCTTTCCATGCCATGCGATATAGGTCAACGTGACGCTACAAATGCTTCGAAGCATTGCTCTTCTCTTTTCTTTCAATGAAGAAAGAAAGAGAAGAAGAACGCTTCAAAGCATTTGTAGCATCACGTTGACCGTATATTTAGATATTCCTTAGATTAGTAGAGTTTTCAGAGTTGTTTGAAATATTAAAAACTTTGAGTCTTAGATTCTTAGATCTTAAGATTAATATATTTAAACTTTCACAAATTATAGTCTTTAAGTACATAATATTTAAGATTATTAATGCAGTTTTACTTTTGTGTAATGTTGCTTGATTCAGTTAAAAGTCATGGTATATTTAAAATAATATTTTTTGGGTAAAACTTCGGATTAAGGGCGACTTCACCGATTTCAATGACCTTGATACATGTTGTCAAGGTCATGACCTTGAGTGACCTTTAGAAGGTTTTAGCCGTTGCTCGTTATTCGTTAAAAAGTTATTAACAAAAAAAGTTTGGAAAATGTAGCAGCTATTTTGAGTATTGGAAGGCATAAATGACTAATATATATGTCGAAATAGTTCATGCATACACTTTCCACGCGAGGCAAGTTGTCACATGGGTTCGTGGCGTGCTTTACAAGCTCGTTTATATATATACATACTAGCTTCTGACCTTGATTATTTACATTCTGTAGTATTCGGTTTATTTGGCGGTTTATTTGGCGTGTTTGTGCTCCTATTCTATCAGTCATCTTTTGTCAATTGTTGTTGCAAGACTGATACGATTTAAAATGAAGCTTTACGAGTTTTTGGGAATATGTGATGATAAAAATAAACTTATTGATTATCTAATAAATCACAAAATTTTGCCAAGTTCTGCGTGTTGTCCTCGATGTAATAATTTGATGGATTTTGATAGCAACTCTTTATTGTTTTGGTGTTACAATGTAGAGTATATTCGTAACTGTCATAAAAAACGATTCTCAAGAAGAAATCCTTTAAGTAGAGGTGGTATTAAACAAGATAAGTTAGTCGATCATCTATGTGAAAAGAATTCGAGGAGACCCATTTTATGTATTATTAGATGATATAAAATATGTGTAAGGTAGACCGGGGCCCGTTGTCACATGGGGCACGTTGTCACATCGGCTTTATTTAAAAAACTAATAACCAGAGGGCAGCACCCGTTATTCCCAAAACGTGTTAGTGTGTGCCTATCTTTGGTGTGTTTACAGTGTTGAGATTGCTCCAGTCGTGTTGACGTAAAATCAATTTGAAAGTTTTTTGCGACCGTAAGTAAAATTTTATTGTCTAATATTCAACGTACTGGACATGAAGCTTATGTTTTTTTCAGAATAGACCTTTATATTATCTTAAAGTATGTACTTTTACCTACCGCGTGCAATACCTTACCTTATATGAATATCTCAAACGTGTCAGCCATGAGGCTGTTTGTAGTAAAAAAATGCCCTCGGGGCACGTTGTCACGAATACAATTTTGATATCACTAAAAAATAATACGTAATATCACAAACTAACAATCAAAACTCGTGATATTTAGTAATTTATAACAATAAATACAAAAAATTAATTATAAGTTTCAATGTTTCAATGAAAACTTCGTGCTTTTTGTACTTTTTTGAAATAAAATAAATGTTTATGTGAAGGATTTTACTTTTTTACATTGCAGCGCACTATAATATATTGATATTTACGTTGAATACAGTTTGGATAACATTTTGTATGCAATTACATTTGATGTGACAACGTGCCCCGGTCAACGGGGCACGTTGTCACAAGCGACCTGTCGTTATTTATTGTTATGTAACAATTGTAGAGTAACAATCACACAAAAATCGATACTGTCCAATTGAAGCTGAGGGTTCACTTGAAATTTTGGCATATTACAGTACTTTCAAATATTGAATGTAAAAAATACAAAAAATATTGAAAAAAATGTGTGACAACGTGCCCCGGTCTACCCTATTCAGGAAATCAATCATGCTGACCAATGCAGATTAGTGGATGGAGAAATGGTGGAGGTACACATAACAGTTGTCAGTTGTTATCAGTTTTACGAGATATTTTTATAAGTGTATATCAGGGGATTTTGAAACTTTATTCATATTGACTTGAACGTTATTCATATTTACTTTTTCTTAATGATTTTATTTTATTTATACATAGAATAATGTGGTAAACTAATTTATGTAAATAAAATATGTGAACAATAAATAAGTGAAAATACGAGCGTACATGATATACAATCAAATTATAAAGGAAACATTATCGGTTAAGACTGGATCTTGATTGCCTATATAATATTATTTTTGAGTGAATTTTTTCTCATATTCGTTTATTTCTAATTTCCTTGTGTATGTTATAGTGTAATTAAATTGATATCAATTTAATTATGTGATTGTGCCTTTCTAACTTTGATTAAGACTGTCTGTGTTATGTTCGAAAGTAATTGCACGTGGTTTGTCAAGAATTGTACGTAAAAATTAAATAAAAAATAATAGTATATAGGCAGTCAAGATTCAGTCCTGACCGATTACGGCATTTCTTTTGTAATTTAAAATATGTAATTTTATTTAAAAAAAATAAAAGTTATTTTGAAATTTCGAAGGCGAAACTGTTTTCTATCTGGGATAAAACCGTGCTAACAAGTTGTTTTTTAAATATTATTTTTTGTTTGAAATTTCTCTTCGTTATAAATGTAATATCAAAATGACTATTTGAAGCGAGTTATATTACAAGAATATTAAATTGAATATTGAACAATGTTGAATTAAATTGAGCACACTAACTTTATTATTGTGAATGGTTCTATCATGTAATGTAAATTCTATCATGTAATATATATTACGTCAATCTTTTCCAATCCGTATACATACTAAAAAAGATACAAGACTATAATAAAAACTTCAGCTTTGAAGGGGTCTACGATATCGTCTCTGCTTATCATCGAACGACATTAGATATGGTTAAAGCTATCGTAATTTGATATTTGTATTTTCAAATAGTTTCTGCGTGTCCGTTGTATGCTTCATTAGCATCTCGTTGTGTTTTTACAGATCGTCGAAAATGGTTATTTTAAAGTTTTACAAGGCACCTGGTTTAAAGACAGGTCAGTTGAAAAATAAATTACACAAAGTATCGCAAATTGAAGCCTCAGTGACCGATCTTGAGACCGAACTGTGTTATTACGTGGAAACACTTGAACCACTCCAGGAAGATGAAGTCCGAATATTAAAATGGATCTTGTCACCTCCTTTTAAAGGAGAATGTTTGCGAAGCGATAGTACGTTCAATGATACTGAAGACCATGCTATTGTTATTGAAATTGGACCCAGGTAAAACTTTGCATTTCGTAATTCGGTTTTAACGTAAATTTTTTTTATTAAGAAGTATCCATAATTAATGTAGAGAATCTAAGCCGATGTTTAGTACTTTTTGAATTAAAAAAACCCTAAATTTGAGAAAGTTATAGCTTGCTAAAGTTTCTTTGATGACGGCAACTTCAAAATATTTCGCAGCGACACTATGACGTCACAGCACATTTTCGTGTACTATATTTTCTTTAATTTTGAAGATATTGCAAAAATTCAAAAAGTTTACGAAGAAAGTATGCCATGATCTATCAGAATATACTGTTAGGTAAAAATCGGTTAAAACCGAATTATGCTTTTTGTTTTGTTATAATTTTTTCTTCAATACCTCATTAATGTGTATCATATATTATCTTTTTATGTATTATGTTTTAAACACAGTTGGGAAAGTTTATTTTTTTAAACATAACTTGTTACCGTTACACTGTTACCTACTTTTACTAAAAAGTAACGATTCGTTATTTTTTCTGTTTAAATAGAAAAAAATGTTTAGAATAAAAGTTCAATGATAAGTTAAGATCTACAAAGTATCATAAATAAAAATTTAAAAAAATTGTATTGCAAAAAGAATGTTGCCAAATTTTTTTGTTTATGTCACTTTGTAGACCTTAACTTATCATTAATTTCTTACTTTTTTATAATACTTTTCTCTATCTCTTGTAGTTAAAGAGTTATACGCCAAAAAGTGGAAGCGCTCTTTTGACTTGAGGTTGAAAATTATATCTTTAAAAGGCGGTAGGACACGAATAAAGTATACCCCGTTGTTCAAGTATTGAGTCACTATATATATCCACAAAAGTTCATTCAAATCAAAAAGTTCGGGTTCGGAATGTTCCCTTGTCAGTTGCCGTTTGCCGATAAAAAAATAAAAAAGTCATTATTTATATTTATGTCTGCAGAACATTAGCCAAAAATTGAAGATTAAATACATGGAAGTTATATTATAAATAGGTTCAAAATGTAAAAAGTAACGATAAAAGTAACTGTTAAATTTGTTACCTTTATTTAAAAAATTGTAACTATGTTACAGTTATAGAAAAAAGTAATGCCGTTACCAATCCGTTTTCAAAAAAGGTACTCTAACGGCGTTACACGGTATTACAAATAATACGTTACTTCCCAACTCTGGTTTTAAGCATATATATTAAATATATTACATATATATCTTTAGTATATATCGTAGATGTAATCAATGTAGAACATATCAACGATTTTTGGTTGTTATAGACTGAATTTCTCGACTGCATTTTCTACTAATGTAGTTTCTATATGTACAACTGTGAATTTAAATAAAATAATAAGAATAGAAGTGGCGATTAGATATCGCATCAAGCATAAAGGAAGGCTTAACAAAAAAAAAGAGAACGCTGTATGTATACCTTTTAATTTTAGTTGGATTTTTTATATTAATTTTTCTAGAAAGTTGAATTTACCTTTTCCCATCTCTTTCGCCCTCTTTTTTTCCAACTCTCTTCTTCTTTCTGTGTCTCTCTCTTCTTTGTTTTTACTTTTCCCATCCCTCCCTTTCCCCCCCTCTCGTTTTTCTCTGCCTCTTTTTTCCTCTCTTTCCTCAATCTCTTTTTCTCCTCTTTTTTCTATAAGATAGAGAAACAGTAGGTTTACGTGTATGCATGTATATCTCCATACATTATATTTATTATATTATATGATATTTTGTGTTTAATGGAATATTATATGTATATGTGTATACATATGTATATTGGTTTATAGATTGTAGATGTGTTGGGAGATAAAATGACAGAATGTAGATACATAAAACCCATTGAAACATTTGATCACGGCTTTAGGCCGGAGAAATGGTTTGAAGTAGATATAATCAAAAAAGGTAGGAGAGCTTTGGAAGAAGTTAATCTGAAATTGGGTAAGTAGCAATATTTAAAAAACTGCTTTAATTTTTCAATTAAACGTAAAGCGGTAAAAGCATAAATAGTACAAATATCCCACACAGCAAAATATATCACCAAGATATCTAGAAGATATCTGAATGACGGAATATCTGATTGCGCAAGATAACATGAGAATATCTCAGAGACATTTCCAAGATTATAAAAACCCATGATAATTTTATCTCAGATATGATATCTGATTCTGCATATATATCGGATATCTATGCCTCAGTTAAAAGCAGATATGTTATATACAACCCAAATAGCAAGAAGAAAAGAAGAATTCTTTTTAAACTTTCGATTTATAAAATCAATTTTTTTCCGTATTTATTTCTCTGTTTTAAAATGATTCTTAAGAGTTCAAAAGAAATTCATTTTTATGTCACCAGTTCTGAGTCTTTCTTCAAATATAAAAAAAGTTCTTTTCATGAGAATTCGCAATAAATTCAAAATTATGCTTCGATACTATTCCAATATTTTGCATTTTGCCATCTCTGCACTGTATGATATATCGGAGGTATTACGAAAAATATTAGAGCTAAGTATCTTACAAGATCGCCTTTTATGCTAGTGCGTAGAGATTTCTGCTTACGAGAAGATACTGGCACATGTAGCCGCGTCGCGGCAGCGCATGTTACTAGCGCTCGCCTGAGCGAAAATTTTTTAAGTCTCCTCGCGGGATGTTGCTTTCGCGTCGCGGTCGTTACCTCCGGCGCAGCTCCAGCAAAAGTTTTTTAAGTCCCCTCGCGGCGAGTTGCTTTCGCGCCGCGGTCGTTACCTCCGGCGCCGCCCGGTGATAATTTTCTAAGTTCCCTCGCGGCGTGTGGCTTTCGTTGGGACGCATCCGTACGGCGTCCAAGTCCTCTCGGATTGTTTTATTGGCTACGAATAAACTTGAGTTGATCTTTATAAAATATAAGAGGTAATTGTGAATCGGCCATATATTCGAATGCAAATGTTGCAGAGATGTCTTTTTCAAATATATAATGTGATATTGAGTAATGATGTCTTGCAGATATTCTGTGAATATTTGAAAATAAGATATCTCAGATTTGACTTGAAATTGTAGGCATAAAGATCTGGCTATATCTCAGATATATTTTGCTGTTTGGGATATATTGTTCAAATATGTAGTAAAATGTCAACAAATAATTAACTAACGGCGAATGCAAGTTAAAACGCGGTACGTGGTGCGCAAATAAAGAAATTAATATGTAGTTTCAAAAGTAACGAACATTTCGGCTCTTTCTTAGAGACTGCATCTTCAGCGTTTATTGGAGACGATGGTAATACGTTTTATTTCCGCTCGACTTGAGGTAGGAGGCTCCTTTCTTGAAGGGATGTCGTATTATGCGAGATGGAAAGCACGGACAAAGTGGACATAGTTTCCACTGCGAAAGAAACGCAAAATTTAGTACATAAGCTATTGTATAAATATAAATAAAAAACTAGCACATTGCTTTCTCATCATACAGATCTTTATTATTTTGCTCACAAAGCTTCTCTTATGAGGAAGCTTGTATTTTATTTGATGCATAATTATGAATATTTATTAGTTTGGTTTCCTCATACGGGAAGCTTTATGAGCGAAATAAAATAAGAGCAATGGTAGCGATCTGTATGATGAGGAAGCAATGTGCAAGTTTCTAATTTGCACACTTTTTTAAATTTTAAATTATTTTTTTATGAATTGATAGAGGGTTATATTAGTAGCATAAGTAAAGTTTTACAATCGACACAATGTCAAATCGATGTTGACTTTGGGAGTTCATTGCAGGCTACATGGTCCATATATGGACTTCGCATATGGACCTTTAATCGCGTATAAAGCTGGGTCTAATCAACCAAATCTTAAAGAATTATATATAAAATAGTAGTAGAAAATACAGAAGAATGATGAAATGATTCTTTGTAATATTATAATTTTGTTAAGGAGAATGAAGAAGCTATTACCACTTGGGTTGGAATAGGAATGGGAGTTCTGTAGTAACTTATGATAATTTATTCTGCGTAAACGAGTGAATTATCGTAAGTTACTATAAAAGTAACGCTCGCGTAAACATAGTAACGATCACGACTGTCACTACATGTCTCCGACCCGCTGATATTTCGCCTCTTGTAACACTCACATCCTAATTTCTTGGCACTTCGATCCTTGCGTGACTCGACCAAAATTCGGAATTAAACGATCGTAGTATTTAACGATGAGAGACGACGGTGTTACGCGCGAACGTGAGGGGTTTTTTTCTATGATGTCCTCGGGTGAGGACGGTTAGGTGCCTTATTCACTCATGGAAATTGGCACATATAATCTAAACCTAAAAGATTTTGTGGCTCTAACACTAAATCACTTAATCCATAAGACTGAATAATTAAAAACTATGTACTACTGAAAAGATTATTTGTATCTAGTGTTATATAACTTTGCCCGTAGATCTGACGAATTTAAAAATCCTATACAAAATGTCCCAGTTTTTTGTTTGTATGAGACGGTAAATGTCGATTTCTTCGGTAAAACCGGCCTCTCTCAGTTCAAGGTCCAAAGTAGCTTTTCGCTCGTCGTATTTACAGCATCTCAATATTAAATGATGGATATCTTCACATTCACAGCCACACTCGCATCTCTCACTGTCAACATAACCTTTTCTCTTAAGGGAAGCTCCCAGGTTATAATAATTGGCTCTGAGTCTGTTGATAAAAGTAATAAAATATCTCTCAGCGATAACTTTGCGGAACCATGGCTTCGTAGCTTCTCGGTCATAGAATAGTTCGAAGTAGAAAATGCCCTTGTGTTGCGCCTCGCGCGAAATCGACGTCTGAGTCGATTCCCATGCCTCCCTCCTGGCTTGCGCCATGAGATCCCCCACCGGGACAAATGGTGGGATCGGCCTCCTCCTCTGCCGCCTCCTTAGCCAATCCATCAGCGATCTCGTTTCCCAGAATTCCCACGTGAGCCGGGATCCATACTAGTACAATTTTTTTTCCGTGGTATCTTTCCAATTTATAAATAAGAATTCTGGCCTCCGTAACATACTTGTTTTTGTGTACATGCAAATGGTTATTTTTAATTGCTTTAAGGACCGTTTGACAATCTGATAGGATAATTATCTCGTTACTCATCTCGTCACATCGTTGCCACACAAGTCGAAGAGCAGTACAAACGGCGAATGCCTCGGCAGTATAGGAAGAACATAGATTAGGGAGGCTTATTTTGTAAGCCTCATCTGAGTCACATATAACGATGCTCGCGCCTGTGGACTTTGAGGATTCATTAAATGATCTATCCGTAAAAATAATAACAAGCTCCGTACCCAGCTGATGTCCCTCAGTGATCTTACGTATGAGGGAGCGATCTGAAAATCTTTTGCACTTTTTTACAGCACCAATGTATAGGTCAACCGTTGGTTTGAAGGTGTGGGCACTATATGTTTCCTGGAAAATCTTATATTTATCTACCGGACCAATGAGATGCTGATATCGAGCAGCCCTTCTCCAGATCTCCGCAAGAAGAGAGGGCTTATAGGTGGGCTGTCTAAATCGGATGTAATTCTCGCCGTCTAGTAGAGCTCGCAGTTTATCACATAATCCATTACGATTATGAGCGATCGCCTTATTCACAAAATTGACGCCCAACATCATTGCTCGATCCCTCAAATGCACAACCTTCGCCTCAGCCACGATCACATTATTAGGTGTAGAGTTCCTGTATCACAGGGCCGTGCGGATACCCATGTACTGGGCTCTTTCCAGTTTTAATTGTAACGAGGGATTCCTGGGGAAAAATACAAAACTTCCATAGTCAATGATAGATCTAACGAGACTCTTATACAGCATCAAAGACGTGTTCACTTCCATACCCCTGGACACTCCACAGAGGCACTTGATAATCGAATTGGCGCGGCTTACCTTGCCTCTCAACTCCTGTATTTGTTTATCGAAGCTCAGTTTATTATCCAGTCATACTCCCAAAAATTTGGCAGCTCCGCAATTGGGAACCTCACACTCACCAATGCGGATGCTCATCCCTCTGTCGACAAATCCACTCCTGGAGAACTCCACAAGGACGGTCTTCCTGGGTTCAAGATCCAGTCCTCCGCACAGACGCTCAGCTATAATGTTCACCGCACGCTGCAATATGAGGCGATTTCTCTCCCGGTCCGGCCCGCGGACATAAAGTCCCACATCGTCCGCAAATTCCACCGCCTCAACGCCCTCCGGAAGGCCCGCGCACAGATCCTGCGTGTATAGCGAATACAATATCGGGCTCAGCACAGCGCCCTGCGGGAGCCCCCTGTAGACGAGGCGATCCACGAAATCCCGGGCGTTTACGATAAATCGCACACTTCTCCAATATAGCCAGTTGCTGATGAATCTGGCTATGGCGGGGGGGCAGTTCAGCGCTATCAGCTTCGCCAGCATGATCCGATAGTCGACACAGTCATACGCAGACGAGACATCCAAGAAGGCAGCAAGGGTGTACTCGCCCACGCACATAGCCGTTCTGATGTCAGCAACGATTCTTGTAAGATTATCCGCGCACGATTTGCCTCTGCGAAAACCACTCTGTGATGGACTAAATCTTTCCTCCTTCTCCGCCCATTAGATCAACCTCTCATTTATCATCGTTTCCATGAACTTTCCGACACAGGAGGACAGTGAAATAGGCCGCACCTTTTATCGTCCCGTCTTGTCTATAAAAATCACTTGATAGTTATGCCACTCACTGGGTAAGGAGCCCGTGATCCACACTCTATTAAAAATGTCTAATAAGCATTTCCTAGCGTTCTCCGGGAGGGCCCTGATAGTTTTGTACTTGATGCCGTCCATACCAGGGGATGAATCCCTCCTAATCATCTCCATTGCTCGGTCAAACTCTGTACGGGTGAATAGGGCATCCAACTCCTCGTCGTCTCGACAATCACCAAAGTCCGTGACAGGCTCAACCCCTGTCGAGGGAGGGGCGAGGCTATCTATTGTTGACCTGACAACTTCCTCCCTGTTTTTAGTCGGCCAAGCATTCCAGTCCATGTTTTTTCTCGCATTCTTGATAATGCTCATGGTTTTCCAGACATAAGAGAGACTTGTAAATCTGTTTATCTCACTACAAAATTTATCAAAGCTAGCTTTTTTCTTGAGTTTAATAGTTCGCCGTGCTATAGCAACATCCCTTTTATATGTCAACCAATCATGTAGGCTCTTGGAATTCTTAAACGCTGACAGAGACCTCCTTCTATTCTGGATGACCTCATCGCATACTGCGTCCCACCATTTGTGAGACCGTTTTCTCTTTCCTGGATCGATGTGTGTCGGTAGAGTCCCAGTACGCCTACCCGACGCCCTCGCAACCGCCCCCCTGATGACATCAATAAATGCAGAGTAGTACAGCTCAAGATCCTCCTCCAAGGACACTCGACCCGAGGAGAGAAATGCATCAATCTCAGACTCCACAAGCTTCGTAAATCGACTCCAGTCGGTCTTTTTGGTGGATAGCCAGTTCGTAGTTTTCCCGTAAATTAAAGGAGAATTATCAAGTGAGAAGGAAATGGGGTGATGGTCACTGCCCCACGAGTCCGCAAGTTGACAATAAGTTATCTCCCCCGACACAGAGGGCGAGCAAAACAGTAAATCAAGATTGGAGTCTTGTTGTCCCCTGATTCCGCTCCTAGAAGTCGTGTCGACATTGATACAAACAAATCCCTCGTTGTCCATGATTCCCTGCAGTATGTCCCCTTTACCATCCGTGATCGGGCAGTTCCATGCCATGTTGCGGGCATTAAAATCCCCAAGAAGGATCGTATCTAAGTTATTCCCCCCGATAGCGTCAAAGACGGGTCTTAGATCTCGCCTGGTCAATGGTTCGTTGGGGTGCCTGTAAATGGCAACAATGTTGAAATTCCGAGTGAGATTGGTAGTTTTAACGCATACAACATCGTATCCAACAGGGAGGACACCAGGGATCGGCACCACATCGAAACGTATCCGACTTCGCAGTGACACAGATACGCCTCCACTGCCCAATCTATTGCTGCTGCAAGCAGTTGTAAAATTAGAGAAGGAAACACGACTAGGACCTTTACATCTGGTCTCCGTCAGGACGACTATGTCGTGTTCCATGACGTGTTTAGACAGCTCTTCCCTGCAGCTGCCATAACCCCGACAGTTCCACAAAAGGAGCTGGAATTATACTATACGAGGGGATATCGGTCCCCTCAAGCCAACATTGATATGCTCTTCATTCTTGTTACCTGCTATTGCTCTTCTGTCCCTCTCAGTTCTTTCGGGCGCATTCCTGCGTGGCGGGCAGTCGGTCCACCCGTCATTTCTCAAAGCATCGATCAAGTATTCCCTTGCCAATGGGAATCTCCGTAATAATATCATGATGCCACCCATCATTTCGCCTATCGAATCTTGTGCCGAGCTATCGTCGGCCCTCTCCGTACTTTGCTGCAAAACTTGTGCCCAAGAGGCTCCATTACGAGCCGAGGACAGGGCGAGGCCTCTCCTATCAGAGGTGATATCCTCCTCTCGAGTATTAAATTGTCCGTAATAATTCCCAATATCGCCGGGCCGAGAACGTTCTTTCTCTCTTGATCGTGGTGCAACGTACCGGTTATGCACCGGTCGGACATTACGTATCGGCTTCTCTCGATTGCTCATTACCTCGGGAGGTATTGACCTACGCCGTATTCTGTTCCGCTAAAATCCGCTTATCGACAATTGTCGGTGTCGTTGCGCAGCTTTTACACGATATGAAAAACCTGCGCAACGACACTTATCGAACCGACAGTTGTCGGTAGGCAGGAACGGAATACGGGCCTGCGCAGGTTTTTCATATCGTGTAAAAGCTGCGCAACGACACCGACAATTGTCGGTAAGCGGATTTTAGCGGAACAGAATACGGCCCCTGGGCTGTGTGTCGGTAAAGCAGGCCAGTCCGACGGATTCACACTGCTAACCATTGGCTTAGTAAGCGCCGAGACCTCCCCGTCAATAATACGCCGAGCTCTGAGAAAGGATATGTTATTGTAAGCCATAATTACATTTATATTTTTATTTCTTACGTACTCGGGGCAGTTACGGAATGTGGACTTGTGTTGCCCACCACAGTTATGGCAACATGTCTGTTTTTTGCAATGGCCATGTTCTTTGTCGCCACATATTATGCAGCGTGTTTCGCTTTTACATGCCATTTTCGTGTGCCCAAATTTGAAGCAATTGAAACACTGCCGGGTTTGAGGAATAAAGGGTCTTACTCTTAGTCCGACGCCTCTTCGAAATACTTTCAAGTTGCGGATCTTGTTGGACTTGAAAGTAATTATGATGTTGTCGGTGGCTACCAGCGACGGTTTTAATTCAGCCGGATCCCATTTTCGTTGATACATCCTTTCTAATTTCAGGATGTTAGACTTATCCTGTACCTCCTCCCACAGCTCAGGAATCCCGGTCGGCCAATCTGAAATAATTCCTTTACATATAAACGAGCGTTGCTCAACGTAAGCTTTGATCTTGGTAACATGCATCCTATCTATGATATCAAGCGCCCGATTAGCATCTGTTGCCTTCTTGAACTCGGCTTCGGCAGAGAAGTGATTTAACATCTCCAATGAGGACGGAAAAATTTGTAGCTCAGTAAGAATCATCCACATTTTAATTTTATTTCTGCCTTTTCTGGTGGTGGAATGCTCTGGCAGAAGTCGGATAGTAACTTTAGCATTACCTGAGTATTCGTTGTCGAACCTAGTATACCGTTGTGGTTCCGTGTTACTGTTCGAAGGACATTTCTGAAGAGCAAAGTCGTAAACATTATATGATTTCTTGTCAATCGTCAGTCCCTCACCAGCATCGCGTGGCTCGTCGTTCGTGTTCACGTGATCACTCCTACCGGGCATGTGATCAGCCTGTGTCTTTTACTATTAATATCTGTACTAATAGACGGAGTCGCTTTTTTGAAGTGAAACTTTTTTAGGCACGGTAGTGAATTCGATTCGCGACACGAAAAAGTGTAACGGAAGTGAAACTTCTTTGGTACGGTAGTAAGTTCGATTGTGTGACACAAAAAGTGTAACGAAAATTTGACCAATAAGCGTACGGCGTTGGCGAGACGGTTCTTCTTCTGGCACGGTAGTAAGTTCGATTATGCGACACGGAAAGTGTAACGAAAATTCGACCAATAGGCGTACAAAATGAAACTTCTTTGGTACGGTAGTAAGTTCGATTGTGCGACACGGGAAATGTAACGAAAATTCGACCAATAGGCGTACGAAATGAAACTTCTTTGGTACGGTAGTAAGTTCGATTGTGCGACACGGAAGGTGTAACGAAAATTCGACCAATAGGCGTACGAAATGAAACTTCTTTGGTACGGTAGTAAGTTCGATTGTGCAACACGGAAAATGTAACGAAAATTCGACCAATAGGCGTACGGCGTTGGCGAGACGGTTCTTCTTCTGGCACGGTAGTAAGTTCGATTATGCGACACAAAAAGTGTAACGAAAATTCGACCAATAGGCGTACGAAATTAAACTTCTTTGGTACGGTAGTAAGTTCGATTGTGCGACACGGGAAGTGTAACGAAAATTCGACCGATAGGCGTACGAAATAAAACTTCTTTGGTACGGTAGTAAGTTCGATTGTGCGACACGAAAAGTGTAACGAAAATTTGATCAATAGGCGTACGACGTTGGCGAGACGGTTCTACTTCTGGCACGGTAGTAAAGTTCGATTATGCGACACGAAAAGTGTAACAAAAATTTTCGACCAATTGGCGTACGAAACTTCTTTAATTGGTACGGTAGTAAAGTTCGATTGTGCGACACGAAAAAACGTCACGAAATAGTGTCACGAAAATTCGACCAACAGGCGTACAAAGTGAAACTCCTTTTGGATCGGTAAGTAAATTCGATTTTGCGACTCGAAAACGCGTCACGAAAATTCGATGAGGCGTACGGCACTGGCAAGACGGATATAGTGAGAACTGCGTATAACACTATATTTTCGAGTTGCGGGCGACTTGGAGTGACTAATTCCGTTGCATTGTTTTTGTATTAATTTCAGAAAAGTTATGGCAAAGCCTTGCCTTCAGAAGTTTCACTTCTAACGCGCGTGGCGACCACACGCATGATTTTTTTTTATCAAAAGGTCGCGGCCCGCCATGTCCGAATCCTTATCATTATCAATCTCCACGTCCATCTCGTCCTTTTGGGAAAAAGATACGTGTCGTCTCTTAGAGAACTCCTTCTCTCTCTGCAGTTTCGAAGAATTGATGCGTCGATTAATATTTCCAGCGCGGTTGGAATCTAGATGTTCGTTCGTAACATCCTTCGTGAATTCATCAAATTCCTCCTCGGATACACTCGTTCTTTGTCTTTTACTACTCTGCGTGTCTTTATCCTGCGCTCGATTGTCGGCACTATGTGACTGCGAATTATCCGAGTCCGAATTATCCATCGTAACTAATTACGTGAAACGCTCCCCCTCCGAAAGGGGAGCACTAAAAACTAGAATATAGTCCACCCGAAGGGACAGGGAGCATAGGAAAAATCCACGCGAAAGACTGGACTACGCACACTACTATCTATCTAGCTATAGGGAGGGAGCGTAAGTAAAACACGTCCTGCTCGTACGACTGTCCGAGCGGAACCGCGCGAACGTGATATGTATTTCTAGGTTATAACTGATGACTGACAGCGCGCTGTCCGCGCAAACGCACTGGAGCGACGAGCGTACACGTACGCGTATATATGTTGTCTCTTTTCAGTGTAGCATTGTCATGGAGGGGACCCGGGGGGACGCTCGAGATGTTCTCAAACGCTATCTATCGAGGCAAAAGCAATCGTACGTACAGCGACGACGACGACGACGACGACGACGACGTTTCTTAATTGTAAAATTTAACATTTCGGACTTTGCATCGTAATATCTCCGCTCGCAGGGCACGTAGCGGAAAAATAAAAACACTCTTATTATATAATTCAAACTCAAGCTATCGATCAAGCTTATCTTAGAACTTGATCCGTTCACTCGTTATTGAGATCTCAAAATCTCGGGTACTCACAACTCGTGCGTTCGCGTAAAAGAGTCACGGTGCGGTCTCGCTTCGCATGTACTTGGCGCGAAACACTACTGTGTCTCTTGATACACTTTTAAAGCAGAAATCGATAATTCCTTCACCGATCCTCGCCAAATTCAATAATAATCTTCCTTTAATGATATTCTATCTATCAAATAACTTTAGGGTAGACCGAGGCGAATCGGATCAATATAAGTTTTAAGATAGTTTTCGTTAGTGTTTTGTTTCAAAAAAGCTATTTTATCGTGCTAATTATTAATTACTAATTAGCACAATAAAACAGCTCGTTTAAAACAAAACACTAACGAAAACTGTCTTGAAACTTATATATTGATCCGATTCGTCCTGTTATCCGATTCGCCTCGGTCTACCCTATACATTTTTTAGGCAGAAATCGGTAACCCTTTTACCGATTCTCGCCAAATTCAAAACAACCTTCCTTTAAAGGAGGGTCCACATTATCGAGCAGAACCGCGAGCCGAACTTTGCCGCGAACCGACATTGTCGAGCCGACAAAGTTCGGCTCGATAATGTGGACGCATGATCGGTTCGCGGCGAAGTTCGGCTCGCGGTTTTGCTCGATAATGTGGACCCTCCTTAATGATACTCTATATAAGATCACATGTATTATAACTTATACACTTTTTAGGCAAAAATCGGTAACCTCTTCACCGATCCTTGCCAAATTCAACACCAAACTACCTTTAATGATACTCTATCCATAAAAAGAAAATTAAGCTCGATATTTCAAAATTTACGGAAATTAGAGTAATCATGTTGTTGGGTAGGATATAAATATTGCACTCTTGGCTTTGGATGCAAAAGATTTATTCGGATAAAGAAAAACACAGCCGTAAAACGTGGCGTGACTTGGCAGAGAGAGAAAGGCGCGCGCGGAGATCGACAATCGCATATCGTCGACCTTATCGATTTACATCAAATATATCAAGAACAAAAATGGCCGCTGGCGCCAATTACAAAACCTTATAAATCTAACAGAATACATGAAACACATAAAAGTATTTATTAGCAACACTCCCACTTTTCTTGGACTCTCCCACTTATTCTTTGGATACAGTCTCTATATACTTATATATATTATCCTAACTTAATCTATATCTTAGGCTTAACGTTTAATAATTCGCGAATGTAACAGAATTGTTCTCTTAACAGCGGTTTTGTTAATATATCTGCTTGCTGCTCTTTGGTAGAAACGTATTCTAAATCAAATAATCCTTTTTGAAATTTTTCACGTGCGAAATGGTACTTAACATCTATATGTTTCGTGCGTTTGTGGAACTCTGGGTTCTTTAAGAGTTTAATAGTGTTGGAAATAGAGTATTTAGGCCGTTGCAGTACGAATAGGCTAACCGAAAGTTTCACTGAGCGAAAATGTTTTATCGATCTGTAAACAGGGGGCGCCCTGCTATATCGACGCCCGAGATCTCTCGGTTCTGTGTGTTGACTCTCGAGTCGGACGGTTGTTTTTGTCACTTTGTCCGTGGTATCTACCGTGAACGGACGTGTGTAGTCACGCGTTTTCTTTCATTTCTGTAACTGTACGATTTATCTAATAAATTCAGTAATAATACCACTGTATTGGCGTGCTGAACTTATTGTTACAACAAATAGCGCCCTGATTATCTAGGAGTAATTTAGGTTTCACTATCTCTTTTCTAGTAATCTCACATATTAAACGATTTAACCATATTAATTCTTTAATTGTTTGTGCTGCAGCTATAAATTCTGATTCCGTGGTAGATAACGCAACTACCCTTTGTTTTTGTGAGCACCACGAAATGGTACAGTCACCTAACTTAAATATGTAACCGGACGTTGACCTACGAGTTTCAATATCCCCTGCGTAGTCCGCATCACTAAATGCTAACAACTCGAGATTCGCATTCGCTTTAAAATATAAACCATGAGCTATAGTGCCTTTCAAATACTTTAAAATTCTTTTGACAGCATTCCAATGTATTTTATCGGGTGACTCTAAATATTGACTCACGGTACTTAAGGTTGTATGACCCCTTAGAAGAAAAAATGCCAAATTCTTCAAACTTTGTCAGGTGATGAGCATTATAATAATAAAGCATTGTGCCAAGTTTGAACAAGTTTGCGAGGCCCGTTCAAAAGTTATAACAATTTGAATTTAACATGGGCTCTTACGGGAATTCATCAAGTTTCACTATTTTTTCAACTTTATTTGAGAAATTAATATCGAAAAAAATATGGCATCCTTTTAAAACTTTGCAGAAATATTAATAAACATCTTTCAAACAAATTAGAACCAAAAAAATTATGACTTCAAGGATATTTTCTGAAATATTGAATAAAAAGCAAACACAGAGAACAGTCTCGCTTGGTCTCGCTGAACTCGTAAGTACAGAGATCCGGCAACAGCGCACTATGACGTCACATTAGAACCTCTCTCTCCGTCACTTTCCGTAAAGGATAACAAATACTACAGAGGTCCGTTACTTTTTCCAATAGAGCCTCCTGTGTATCGAAAATGTGCTCCGAGCACGTGTAATATACAGACGCATCGTTTAAGGTTGGTTTTCGCTTGCGCTACGAAAATGCCGAAAGTAAAACGTTACATGTGGAAAGGAAAAGTTGTCACTGAAAAAGTGTACAATCAATGGTTAGCACAGATAATACTGGGAAATGTAATTTGAAGACACGAGTCGAAACCATACCAGATGATTGTAACAATTCCATGGCACATGTAACGTTTTACTTTTGGCACTTTTGTAGCGCAAGCGAAAATTAACCTCAAACGATGCGTCTGTATATTACACGTGCTCGGAGCACACTTCGCGTTCACGCAGCTGATGTCGAGTGAGATCAATGCTACCAACTTACAGAAAATGCGACGTTGTCGCGATCAAAATACTTTTTTATGAGAGCTATTGTATTTAATTTATTAATAAATGACGTAAATAAATAACGTAATATAATTTCATTAGTATTTTTAAACAGTAATTACTATGTTTTGTTACTTTTTAAAAATTTTCACACTTTCAGATTTTTGTTTGTGTCAGTTGCAAATCAGGTACAGTCTTTCTAAAAATCATTAAAGGTGAAAGTTTACATACGAGAAAATATGCATAAAAATGTCTCTATAGCTCTTAAAAACACAGGCAACCGTTATTTTATTAAAATATTAATATAAATATTACTTTCCAGTAAAGAATATCTTCTTAAATATGCTAATTAGCTTTATGTTACGTTTCTTAAACTTTTGGCAGAGATCTTACGGGTCATACAACCTTAATGCGAAAGCTATATCCGGTCTTGTGCATATCGCTAGATACATCAAAGATCCGACGGCTTCTCTGTATGATGCTCGTACTCTCTCGGACTCCTGCTTGTTATGTGCCAGTATACATAATTCCTGATGCTTGTCCATGGGAACAGTTGCAGGATTTGCATCAGCTACATTGAACCGTTCTAGGACCCTCTTGGTGTATCCGGATTGATGCAGAAAAATAGAGCCATCAATATCTCGGTCTATCTGAAAACCTAAAAACAAACTTAAATTTCCAGTTGATATTTCAAACTTCTTTTTAAGATGAGATAGCAACATATCCGCAGTGGCTTGGTTTGACGCTGCCATCACTCCATCGTCTATGTAGACCCCTAATATTAGTGTGTCTTCCTCCTGACCATTCGTAAAGACACACGGGTCCGACTTAGTAGGTTCCAGGTTAAACTCCTTAAGGAAGTCGGTGAAGTGCTCATGCCAGCATCTGGAGGACTGCTTCAAGCCGTATAGGCTCCTTTCCAGTAAGCAAACATGGTTCGTTCCGTCATTATAACCCTCTGGCTGCTTCATATAAATGGTTTCCGGCAGTTTTCCGTTGAGAAAGGCTGTTTTTATTTCAAATTGTTGCAAAACCATGTTCCTTGATGCTGCTAGTGCCAATATTATGCGAATAGAAACGAATTTCATAACTGGACTGAATGTTTCGTGATAATCGACTCCGTGCACCTGAGAATAGCCTTTTGCAACTAGTCTGGCTTTAAATCTGTCAATGCTTCCATCAGTTTTTCTTTTCAATTTGAATACCCAGCGGTTTTCTATTGGCTTTCTTCCGTCCTGTTGATCCACAATTTTCCATGTATTGTTTTTTTTTCAGCGACTTGATTTCCTCGTCCATCGCTCGCTTCCACTCAATTGCGTGCGAGCCAGTGATTGCTTCATGATAGTTCAAAGGTTCTTCTACTTCTGTTAAAAGGACAACATCGGGGTCGATTCCTCCTTCGTATCTTTTTGGTCTTTTAATCTTACTTCTATCCCGTAGAACTCTTCTTTCTTGAGGCCTTACCGTTGATTCTTCAACCTCGATTTCTTCTCCGTCAGTCGATTCTTCCGATTCTTCTTAAATTTGTAGTTGAGGTTCCTGGGATTGATGATTTTGAGGTTTGATTTCGCATCCCTCTTGAAGTTCAAAGATATGCAATTGATCATCCTGATTAGCTTGAGCTGGAACTTCCGTGTAGTGATTGTCCTCCCGGAAGATCACGTCTCTCCTTATGTCCACTCTGTCAGTTTCAAGAAACCAAATTCTGAATCTTTTGACGTTCTCATCGTATCCCACAAAATAGCCTTTTTCAGCCTTGCTGTCAAGCTTTTTTCGTTTCTCCTTGGGAATATGCGCATAGGCTGTCGTTCCAAAGGTAACTAGTTTTTCCAGCTTAGCCTTGTGTCCATACCACAATTCGTAAGGAGTCTTCAGACGTTGGGAGGCTTGTTCCTGTGCGATTGAGTATATAAACCGCTGTATTGACACCTTCAGCCCACAGGTTCAGCGGTAGGTTCTTTGAATGTAACATAGATCTCATGGCCTCAACGATCGTGCGGTTTTCCCTCTCGGCAGAGCCGTTCTGTTCAGGAGTGAAAACTACGGTCCTCTGATGTTGTATCCCATGCTGTTTTAGTATTTCCTTGATCTCCAAATTTATAAACTCCAAACCATTGTCCGTACGCAGGGTTTTTATGGTTCTACCAGCATGGTTGCTTGTCATGGCGATAAAATCCTTGATGCGTTCTGCAGTCTCGCTCTTGTATTTGAGGAAATAAACAACTCTATAGCGAGAAAAACCATCCTTGAATAACAAAAAATAGCGTGATCCGTTTATTGAATTTTCTTGAAACGGACCGCATAAATCTGAATGTATGAGCTCACCGGGGGTTTGCGGTTTATAATCCTCCTCTTTGCGTTTTGGAAAAGGTAGTTTGTGTGACTTACCAAAAACACATCCTTCACAAAAGAAATTTTCTTGTTCATCTACCTGAACTCCTTGAGTTATTAAATATTGCTTAACGTAATGGATGTTCTGATGTCCAAGTTTCTCGTGCCATGACTGAAGACTGTTTCTGGTGGCAAGGTTTGCTTCTGTTTCACCTCCTTCTAGTTGAAGTACCTTAAACTGCATCTCATATAGCTTGTGTCTTCGTACTCCCACTGCAACTGTAATCTCATCCTTCTCGAAATGGCATCCTTCTGCAGTCGATATCTGAAGCAGCCCTTTATCTAACGCTAATCCGGCCAAAAACAAATTATATCTGAGGTTAGGTACAAATAGAACTTGAGACAGATGTTTTTCTGCCCATTGATCACCATCGTAAGCCAGAATATTTATGTCTCCCATGCCAAGGGCTTCTGTTGACTCTCCCTTTTTTCCTACGTTGACAGGGTGAGGTTTATCAAAAAACTTGAGATTTATAAACCACTCTTTCCGGTTTGACATATGATCCGTAGCTCCGGAATCCAAGTACCATGTGTCTGAACTACATTCAGACTGATCTAGACACAGCGATGCCTGAGAGACTAAAGCCTGACCCTTTGGTTTTATATCATTGCTCTGATTCTGTTCAATTTTTGCTCGACATCCGCGCGCCCAGTGCCCAGGCTTCTTACATTTATGACAAATATCTGAGTCGCTTTTATCACCTTTATGCTTCATGTCAGTTTCCTTCGAAGAATTTGAGCCTTGTTTCCACTTTTGACTCTCCAAGTAGCACAGCAAGTCACAATAAAATCAAAATGACGTCAAAATGATGGTAAAATGATGGTAAAATGATCAAAAATCGTCATTTTGCGGTCATTTTGACATCATTTTGACTTTATTGTGACTTGCTGTGCTACTTGGGTCGTCTTCTTGGACATTTTCATGGCCGCGAACGCCTCGTTTAGACCTTTTTCTTGAGCTGAACATCTAGTTTCCTCTGCGAGAAGTCTCTCGACCAGATTTGGTAGTGTGCGCTGGTTTTGAGGGGTCGACTCCCATGCAGTGACAAAATGATTGTAAGCTGGGGTTAGCGTCATAAGGATCTTAGTTATTATCATTGAATCTGCGATTGGCTCACCTAACGCCTGTAGGCGATGCGCTAGATCTTTTAACTTTGCGATGTAAGATGCCATGCTGTCCTTGGGATCCTTTGAAACCTTGTACCACATTTGTTGAAGCATATGGATACTCGTCTCAGATTTCTGCTCGTAAAGGTTATATAGCGCGTTTCACATGTCCTGGGAACAACTGCAATTCATGATATATACGAGCTGTGAGTCTGCTACACTCGTTGCAATTATTTTCTGAGCGATACTGTCGGCCTTCAACTACTCGGTTAGCTGCTGTCTCTGTGCCGCTGTAGCTTCTTCGACTGGCGTGGGTTTAACAAAATCACCGTTCACTATTTTCAGGGCATCCCTCTCTCTTAACAAGACTGACACTTGGAATTTCCATTGTGCCCAGTTCTCTGCATTCTTCAACTTTGTGATCCTTGATACTTCGAAATCCATCTTCGACTATACCCGCTTTTGCACACGGCCGGGCTAACCTCAAAAGAGAATCGTTTTTACGAATCAAGGATCCTTCTTCAAAAAACACTCCTATCCGATAAATACTTTTAGCCACACGTTGCCTGGGCCCATAACCTGTTGGGTAGGATATAAATATTGCACTCTTGGCTTTGGATGCAAAAGATTTATTCGGATAAAGAAAAACACAGCCGTAAAACGTGGCGTGACCGTGACTTGGCAGAGAGAAAAAAGCGCGCGCGGAGATCGACAATCGCATATCGTTGACCTTATCGATTTACATCGAATATATCAAGAACAAAAATGGCTGCTGGCGCCAATTACCAAACCTTATAAATCTAACAGAATACATGAAACACATAAAAGTATTTATTAGCAACACATGTAGATTTTTTTAGATAGAAATCGATAACCTCTTTATTATTAGCAATTTTTCTAATTCTATTATATTCTCCAGTTTTTTCTGCCCCTATTTCACATATAATTCTTTAAGACTTGGTTAATCAATTCTTAAGTTCTGAATAAATATTTGCACACACAAACACACACACACACACACACACACACACACACACACACACACACACACACACACACACACACACACACGCACGCACGCACGCACACACGCACACACGCACACGCATACACGCACACACGCACACACGCATACACGCACACACGCATACACGCACACACGCAACACGCACACACGCACGCACACGCACACGGACATTTTTTAAAATTGCGATTTTTCGACGTTTTAGAACATTCTAAACACATTGGCATCGAAGACTAAAAAAACAATTTTTCCTTCGATTTTTTCTACCCCTATTTCATATATAATTCTTTAAAATTTGGTTGATTGAACCTAGCTTTATATACGATTAAAGGTCCATATACGAGATTTATGAAAACAAAGTTTTCTTTATGAGGAAGCAAAAAGCGGAGGCTCACTTTAGAATCGGCAGTAGTCAAAGAAAAAAAGTAGTCGGATGTCGGAACGTCCCTATATAAGAGTCTGGCCACTGAGTAGACTCACGCGTATTGGCTCAATCAACCTTTTGTAACAAAATGGCGAAACCAATTAGAATGGGACTACAGCCACCTCTTCTCCTTCTTCTTCTTTAGGTTAAGGCTGGCGATTACAGTCTCTGAGTGTCCTTGACTCTAGATGCTAGAGTCTCTGTATAAGATCCGAGACGCCATTTTGTTACAAAATAGCCTCAGTGGCCAAACTCTTATAGGGACTCTAGTCGGAACATAGCCAATGGTCCAATGAGAAAATTTCTTTTTCGGAAACGAATTTTCCTCATTGGACCATCGGCTACGTTCCGACATCCGACTCCGACATACGACTGATTGTATACCGGCCCTAACCGTTACACGTATCTGACACATATTATACTCGTTATAATTGTCTTCCGAAACGTGCGACTCTATGTAATGTTATAACTCTTTGACTACTGTCCATCCTGAGGTGAGCCTTCGCTTTTTTCTTTATACTTATACAATATCTATTGTATTAAAATTTGCGTTTCTTTTGCAGTGGAAACTATCCAGATATCAAAGCGTGTTTGAGCAAAATCGCGCAAACCTGTGATTGCTTATAATGCTGGCAACTTCCCGTACATTTGCTTCAATTCCCACACAGCAAAATGTATCACCAAGACATCTAGAAGATATCCGAATGACGGAATATCTGATTGCGCAAGATATCATGAGAATATCTCAGACATCGCCAAGATTATAAAAAGCCATGATAATTTTATCTCAGATATGATATCTGATTTTGCATATATATCGGATATCTAAGGTAGACCGGGGCACGTTGTCACACATTTTTTTCAAAATTTTTTGTATTTTTTACATTAAATATTTAAGAGTATTTTGATATGCCAAAATTTCGAGTAAACCCTCAGCTTCAATTGGACAGTATCGAATTTTGTGTGATTGTTACTTTACAGTTGTTACATAACAATAAATAACAACAGGTCGCTTGTGACAACGTGCCCCGTGACCGGGGCACGTTGTCACATCAAATGTAATTGCATGCAAAATGTAATCCAAACTGTATACAACGTAAATATCAATATATTATAGTGCGCTGCAATGTAAAAAAGTAAAATCCTTCACAGAAACATTTATTTTATTTCAAAAAAGTACAAAAAGCACGAAGTTTTCGTCTTAATCTAAATAGGCAAGAATTCCACTCGAATGCGCAACTTATTGATAAACATTTTTTCTTTTATAATCATGTCGGTGATTAAACATAAAATATTTTTATTCGTTATCGTCATCCGAAGATTCGCAATAGATTCCCATCAAATTCGTGACAACGTGCCCCGAGGGCATTTTTTTACTGCAAACAGCCTCATGTCCGACACGTTTGAGATATTCGTAAGGTTAGGTACTGCACGCGGTAGGTAAAAGTACATACTTTAAGATAATATAAAGGTCTATTCTCAAAAAACATAAGCTTGATGTCCAGTACGTTGAATATTAGACAATAAAATTTTACTTACGGTCGCAAAAAACTTTTAAGTTGATTTTACGTCAACACGGCTGACGCAATCTCAATACTGTAAACACACCAAAGATGGGCATACACTAACACGTTTTGGGAATGACGGGTGCTGCCCTCCGGTTATTAGTTTTTTAAATAAAGCCAAAGTGACAACGTGCCCCGCGTGACAACGTGCCCCGGTCTACCCTATGCCTCAGTTAAAACCAGATATGTTATATACAACCCAAATAGCAAAAAGAAAAGAATTCTTTTTTCTCGATTTATGAAATTATTTCTTTTTCCGTATTTATTCTCTGTTCTAAAATAATTCTTAAGAGTTAAAAAAAAATTCATTTTTATGTCACCAATTCTGAGTCTTTCTTGAAATATAAAAAAAAGTTTTTTCATAAGAATTCGCAATAAATTCAAAATTATACTTTGATACTATTTTAATATTTTGCATTTTGCCATCTCTGCACTGTACATGATATCTCGGAGATATCACAACAAATATTAGAGCCAAGTATTAGGTTCGCCTTTTATCCTATTAAGTGCGTAAAGATTTTTGCTTACGAGAAGATACTAGCGCATATAGCCGCGTCGCGGCAGCGCATGTTACTAGCGCTCGCTCGAGCGAAAATTTTTTAAGTCCCCTCACGGCATATTGCTTTTGGTAATTATTTAGTAATACGGACCACTCTCCGATGACCTTGATCTTGATATATGTTGTCAAGGTCACCCTCCTGAGTGACCTGCAGAAGTTTTTAGCCGGCGGTCGTTACCTCTGGCGCAGCCCCAACAA
>NW_020214436.1:57572-58860 GCF_003070985.1 Temnothorax curvispinosus
CACAACTCAGCACAATCGAAAAAATTGAAAAAAACGAAAAGTGGGGGGCTGACCTAAAAATTCGTTTTTTTTTTTAATTTTTTTTCGTATTTTTCATATTATGGTTATAATATGCGAGCACAATATAGCACAAACCTAGCACAACTGTGAAAATATGTTAATTCTAAAAGTGGGGGCTAACTTCTAATAGGTGAAAACGTGTCGGTTACGGTATTTGAAACGGAAGAAGGAAGTATTATATTACGTTATGTGTTACAGGAAGAGCGGCTACCAAGAATACATATTATATATACGATGAGAAACTAGATAATCCCTGGTAACATTTTCATTGCAATTCTGCTGTAAGACTGCACGAAAAGTCGTGCATTAACTTTCGGGCAGATCATGCGTTTTCTATTTCCAACTTTGACTATTTTTCTATTGGCAGAAACTTGCGCTCGTCGTAGTGCAACAGAATTGTGGAAGATATGTGTACGCATCTACATATAACAGAATAGTGCAAGAAATGCGGCAGATGCTTGCGCAAATCGCAGTGCAACATAATCGCGCCAGATTTGTAGCATCGCCTACTGCTACCCACAAAATATTTTAAAAATATTTTTTAGGAAGATTAAAATAATTTACAAAAATATTTTTTATATTTATAGCACCGCAGTGGTGTTGGGTAAGCCTTACGTTGCATTGCTGGCGAAGATATTGTCGCGAATGTCATGATTTTGCTTCGCCGGAGGCCTGCTTCTGCTTATATTAGATCCCAACTGAAATTTACTTACGAGTTAGTTTTACCATTATGCGCCGCCTAGCGGCATCGTTGCAAACTAGCACATACAGCAGAATTCAACAAGAATTACGACAGATGTTTGCGTAAAAAGTAGAGCAGCAGAAATACAAATGATTTTGGCAGAATATATACCGTACATCTGATTTATCAATCAAACATTTTTCGAAATTCGTAACGCCAAAATGGACCGTATAGGCGTATAGCCTACATCTTAGAGCACGAAGCTATAACAGTTTCACAATCTCCAGTTAACTTACAGTAATTATTTCTATAAATATTTATATATAACATAAATTAAAAACAACTTTAATAATATTGATGATAATTATTTACACTTTATTTTAAAATATTTATTATAATCTTTTAGATACTTTTATTTTCCGGACATTATAATATTTACAAAATATTCAACGTATATATTTTCAAAATATTTAAATCTTTTTTATAAATATTTTATAAATATTTTGTGCTGTCTGGGAGTTTAGCGCGCTCGGCTGTTCTTTTTCT
>NW_020214436.1:58870-67562 GCF_003070985.1 Temnothorax curvispinosus
AGTGTGCGTGAAGAGTTTAACGCGATTTGCTGTTATTTTTCTGTTGGGCAGATACTTCCATATTGTTTTCACATTTCTGCTGCATGTTTACTTTTAACAAATAGTATAAAATTTCGTATATAGCTTCTTACAGCAGACTACTGCAATAGTACAGTAAGTACTCGTTAAACACAGATATTATGCACTTCTGTCGCAATTTTTGACTGTTTTCTTATGCACTTCTTCGGGACATATCTGAACTATCAGACTGTGTTACCAGGGATCTGTTGTGGTAACTCGTATTGCACATGAGTGCTAATCTAGGGATTTTTGTACACACAGCCTAACACCCCCGCCTGTACGAATAATCTTAACAATCTTCTTGTAATCCTATGCGAGTAATACATTTTTTAAATTTGGGCGCGTACAGTCCTTTAGTTAAAGCGTCAGCTATCATCTCAGTTGTGGACAGATGATTGATGATGATGTCACCACTTTCTTACATTACTTCTTACACGCAATTACCGAAACAACGCATCCGAACATACTATTCTAACACGCATAATTTTCTAAGGCAATTAGCCTACATAAACGGCCTGTTAACGCGATTGATGTGCCGACGCGGACGACATTCCAACATAAGTAATGTTTGGTAATTCGATACGTCGTGAACACTGTGTGCGCGAGACGCAACCGCAAGCGCGGACATTGCACGAAAACGGACTCGCGTTACCGGATTTTGCCAACGAATCTACCGCGATCTCCAGAGGCTCGCTATCACGTTTTTATCCTGATTCCGCGGCCACGATACCATCCCGAGGCCCTTCGCTCTCGCTGTCGATCGCCATGCGATACTCGGTCTCAAGGGACCGTGCGTATCGCGATATTACAAACGTTTTTCCCGGACGAGAGCGCGCACCGGAGAGCGGCGTCGTGGCTTTACATGTCGGTATCAAGTACTTGTGGGCAACCTCACCGATGCGATGCCTTCTCTTATTCGCGTGAGTTACTTCATTCTCGCGATAGGCTCAGTGCCGTCGTGATTGCGTGTTATTATTGCTCGCGGTAATTCCGTACATTTTTCCTCGCGTTCGTTCCAGTATTTCGCGCTATCTCGGCGTATCATTCTGCGCGTTACGAAAATCACTGAAGACAGAGTATTGTATTCGCCCGAATGACTTGCGTTACCCTTGATTATTTCTTGCGTTAAAGTAAGTTTGTATTTTCGCGTTAGTTATAATATTCCGCGTCTCCTTGCGATCGCACCAAAATTTATTGCGCGTTATTGCGTTGCGTACGGTTCTCATTACGTGGGGACGTAGCTTGCGCCCCGATTCCCATTTGCGTTAGAGCAAGGTAAATTGGCGACAGAATTCTCGTGCGACTCCAGGCGTGGCGTTCACGGGCTCCAAGCGTGACGTACCGTCCTCTCGCGATCTTTCCTGTGAGACCATATCGTCGCTTCCGAATAAAAGGGCGTTAACTTGGAAGCCGGTTGAAAAAGGCGTTAACTCGGAAGCCGGTTGGAAAAGACGTTAACTCGGAAGCCGGTTGGAAAAGGCGTTAACTTGGAAGCCGGTTGGAAAGGGCATTAACTCGGAAGTCGGTTGGAAAAGGCGTTAGCTCGGAAGCCGATTGAAAAAGGCGTTATCTCGGAAGCCGGTTGGAAAAGGCGTTATCTCGGAAGCCGGTTGGAAAGGGCGTTAACTCGGAAGCCGATTGAAAAAGGCATTAACTCGGAAGCCGGTTGAATAAGGCGTTAACTCGCGCGCTCTAATTTTTTGCGTCAATTTAAGTTGGCAGTACTGCTGAAATAATGTTGGTGCTTGATTTATATTTATAACATAAATCATATTGAAACAAAAAATTATTAGCATGCGCATATAGGTTTTCGAGGGTGCTGATTACGAATTTGATGTCAAAAATCTTGTATTCTAAATAATATTGGGGAGAGTGGGCACCCTTAGGACTGCGCGTTGGCTATACGATACCGTAATACTCCGTTCATTTCTGGCGTCCGCGCTACCAAAATTTTGTTGTTTCATTTCTGACGCCCGCGTGATTGACTATTTGATTTGTTCAATTGACTGAAGCCGAATTGGCATTTATTGTTTCACCCGCGAATTACTAAGGAATAAATGTTATTTTTGAATTGTTAATCGCTTGAGTTTGTGGCCTTATTTATTGTGTGTCACCCCGCCGGATATCGCGCCGCCTTTCATCACCCCCGCCCCAGCCCTTAGGTCGAGCTAGCCGATTCCTCGCACATCCGCAAGTTTCGTCTCGCGTCTTGTCTCGGTTTTCTTTTGCGATTTCGCGGACGCGAATTCACGCGTCTGGCGCCCAACAGCAAGATCGTTTCGTGGAGTGTCGGAGGTGCGAGGGAATCGTCGGAGAAGCCTATCACTTTTCTCTCCTTTTCCCCTTTTGATCCGGCACACGTCCCGGCGCGGTCCGGGAGTGCAAAAAGTTGTGACAGTATATATAGCAGTCAGCTTGTGATCTCTCAAAACCCAATTTTGTTAGTGCGTCGTTTAGGCTCTCGTTCCAGGCCCGTCTACTCTGTTTAAGGCCGTACATGGATTTCTTCAATTTCCATACTCTTTGTCTTCATCACTTGGTTTCCTGAATTCTTTCGGTGGTCGTACGTATATATCCTCTTTAATGTAACCGTGAAGGTAGGCTACAGTGACATCCATCTGATTAATGTGCAGGTCGTGCTTGGTCGCCAAGGCACATACAAATCTAATAGACGCATATCGTACCACGGGCGAATAAGTCTCCTGATAATCGATACCTTCCACTTGTGCGCATCCTCTTACGACTAGCCTTGCTCTATAGCATTGAGTCCTTCCAAGAGAATCTTGCTTTCGTTTAAACACCCACTTCGTGTCGAGTACTCTCTGACCTTGTGGCAAGTCTACAACAGTCCATGTGTCATTTTTTACCAGCGATTTGTACTCTTGTTTCATCGCTTCCATTCACATGTCTTTATCCGGTGACGCCAGTGCTTCTGTGACTGTTTCCGGATTATCCGAAGTGTAATTTGTGGTGTAGTACATGCAGTAGTCGTCTTTCCTTATTGGTTTAGGTGTACGTGCTCATCTGCGAGGCATTGGTTCGATTGTTATTGGTTGTGGATCCAGTTCCTCTGCTATACAGCCTGAGTAATCCGAAAGTGTTTCTGTATTTGCGTCAGGGCTCTCGTTTGTTTCTTCGTCATCGTCATCTGCCCTCACTTCGTCTGTCTTTTCAGATATCTGAAACTGGACAAAGTCAGAATCCTGCGTACCATTCTCTTTGTAGTTTTCTAGGAATGTCACATCACGGTTTCTCATTATTTTGTTTGTCTCGGGATCCATCAGTCGATATCCCTTGGAGTTTTCGCAGTACCCTACAAATATTTATTCTTTTTTTTTGGGATCCAGTTTCTTCCTCAGCTCCTTGGGTACATGCGCGAAAGCTCTGCAACCAAATATCCTTAAATGGCTCAGATCTTGCTACTCTCCTGTCCATAGCTCTTCTGGCATCTTGTGTTTAACACTGGAGTTTGGCGATCTGTTCAGTAAGTAGACTGCAGTTCCGCTCCAAACATCATGCTCTTTACTCTCTCTCTATAATAGTTCTGTTTTCTCGCTCGGCTACACCATTCTGTTCTGATGTATACCTTATAGTTAATTGGTGCCTTATACCAGACCTTCTCAGCAGATCTTTCAAATCTTTATTTACGTATTTCAGACATTGTCTGTTCTAAGCGTTTTTTTTTAATATTCTGTATAGTTTTCCATGAAGTTCTTAAAATCCATAAAAGACTCTTTGACTTGACTCTTCTCTTCAAGGAAGTATACAAATACCTTTCTGCTGTAGTCGTCGATAAACGCAAGGAAGTATCTTGACCCTCCGATAGACTTCGTCTCCATCGGCCCGCACACGTCCGAATGGACTAATTCCAATGGGCGACTGGCTCGTCTTTTGCTAGAGGGAAATGGTTTGCGTTGCTGTTTACCTTTGATACACGGGATGCATTCTGGTATTTCTTTATTCTGGAGTTTCAGACCTGTAGTTGATTCGCTGCTAAGTGCTATGGTGCTATCGTAATTTAAATGGCCGAAACGCTTATGCCAAATCTCTGCACTTGTTCCTTTAGTCGCAAAATATATTCTCTTCTTCGGCATATCTATCTTGTAGATACCTTGTTCAAGTGATATTGTGGCTAATCTGTCTCCGTCCTCATCTTGAATATAAGCTTCATGTGGAGTGAATATTACTGATAATCATTTGTTTACCATTTCACTTACTGACAGTAAATTTGCCGCACTTCCGGGAACGTACATTACTTCCTTTGCAGTAATCTCTTCTATGCCTCTTCCTGACAATACGGGGATGGTAACATTACCTATAGATTTGATATTTACCGCGCTATTATTTGCTACCAAAATGCTCATATTGGTACATTTCCTTTTATTTTGCAAACAATTCTCTTGGTTAGTTACATGACTTGATGCGCAAGAATCTACGTACCATCGTCCGTCCGTAATCTTCTTTGAAGAATTCAAAAAGGTAATAAAGGCTTTCTCTTTACTTGGAAGTTTTATTTTGTCGGCTTTGTCGGTTTTTCGTACATCCTCGGGTGCTTCCTTTTTCGGCTTGCTTTTGCACTGATTTGATATATGGCCAAGCTTGTTGCATTTGTAACAACGGGGGCCTCTCTTCTTACCGCGTGAAAGAAATGCAGTTTGATGATTAGTGCCTTTGCCGGTTTTCGTGTCCTTTACATCTTGTAGAATTTTTGTCTTTATAGAGTCCGCTGTAATTGGCACACCTGAGCTTTCTATGCCCATTATCATAGGTCGGTACTCGTCCGGCAGGCCCGCTAATAGCAATTTGCCTATCCACTCATCGGACACTCGGAAATCAAGTCCATTCAGTTTGTGGGCTGTGGTGATTATTTCATTCACATATTCGTCCACTGAGTTGCATTTCTCCATCTGGTTCGTTGCCAGAGTCCGAAGTAAGCTTACCCGTCTAGTTAATCTTGTATCTTCAAAGGCCGCTTGTGACTTCTCCCACACTTCCTTGATTGTGGTTGCGGATTGTATATGCGAATAATTGATCGGATCGATACACAATACTAACTTCGCTTTCGCCCTTGCGAGTTTACGAGCGTCCGTTTCCGTTCCTTCAATGCATCTCTATAAGTCCTCATGCTCGAGGAAAGCTGTTATCGCGAATTTCCACGAAGGATAATTTTCACGTCCTTTTAGCTTTTCGATTGATGGAATGGCTTGCTCGCTTTCCGACATTTCGACTGTTCGTTGTCGTTTCGAGAACCAATGATGCACGCACGTTTGTCTAGTCCTTTGCACGTGGCCCGACTTGGTTATGTCACGCGCGACCGATTCACTGAGAATTACGCACGACCGTATCTATGCACAACGACGTCTTTCACAATCGGGACGTTCTCGAATCTGTTCTTTGCAGTTAATGCCTGGGCCCATAACCTGTTAAAATTGGGAAGGCACAGAGAAAGAAAACGTGTCGGTTGCGGTATTTGAAACGAAAGAAGAAAGTATGTTATGGGTGCATTCGGAGAGACGCTATTAACACTATAATAAACGCAAACGCTATGAACTTTGTTTGAGGAGCCAATAGCGCGACAGCGATAACAAGCTCCCCGAACGCAGCTTAAGGTGAAATTTCATGGGCAGTGAAAAGTAGCAGCAGATCGTACTGATTGGGTACAAAATAGAGAAGTTCTAGGAACTGGAGAACTTCTCTATTTTATAGCCAATCAGTACAATCTGCTGCTGCTTTTCACTGCCCATGAAATTTCACCTTTAAGCGTCAATAGTATTTCGTGCCTCACCTCGAAAATAATAGCGAAAATAGCGCGAGTGATGACGTCACGCTGCCTTTACAGTGACGTCATCATCGTATATCACAGCGCCACAAAGCGTCTCCTCGAACAGTTTTGGACGATAATTGTGCTAATAGCGTGCTCCCCGAATGCACCCTATGCTGGGTCTACAATGCGAGTCGTAAAGTCGTGAGTCTCAAGAATTGAATCACAGTCGATTATTCTCCTCAAATTCGACTGTGATTAGTCAATTCTTGCGACTCACGACTTTGCGACTCGCATTGTAGACCCAGCATTATATTACGTTATGTGTTAGGGCCTAAGCAGAATGGCTGTCTTGGCAGTGTTTTATGCCTTAAGTCTTTGTCTTGTAACGCACAATACTGTACAGCATTGTGCGTTACATAAGACAAAGACTTAAGGCATAAAACACTGCCAAGATAGCCATTCTGCTTAGGCCCTTACAGGAAGAGCGGCTACCAAGAATACATATATATAAGATGAGAAACTAGATAATCTGTTGTGGTAACTCATATTGCACATGAGTGCTAATCTAGGGATTTTCGTACACACAGCCTAACAAATTTAATATTAACACGCAGGCAACATTTGATATATGTATTGCCAACAATTTGTCGGCAAGAGAGTAGCATTTTTACTTCGCGTTGCTAACAATATGACAGCATTGTGTGATCCTATGAATTATTGCAACAACATGACAGCAACAGCTCGAATTTTGAATCAGACGATTTTAGACTGCAGCATAAGTTGCCAACAAGTTGCTGGCAAGTTGCTATACAAAATTGTTATATCGTGAAGGCATCAACTCGCCGATAAATGCGGACTCAGTTGCCACAATTTTGATAGTAACATATACTATCTTGTCGGCAACATGCTAGCAACAATGCAGATACGTTGCTATCTGAGTTTGTCCGTGCTTTCCAGCTTGTATAATACGACATCTCTTCAAGAAAGGAGCCTTCCACCTTAACAGAAATAAAACGTTGTATTACCATCGTCTCTAATAAACGCTGAAAATGGCTCGAAAGAAGAGCCAAAACGTTTGAAACTACATATTAATTTCTTTATTTGCGCATCATGTACCGCGCATGATTCGCATTCGCCGTCAGTTAATTATTTGGTAAAAGTGTATAATGGATAATTTTGTTGATATATTATTTAACTTACAATTCTTTAAAAATGAATGTGTAAATATGATATAAGTATCATATAAAAATACACTGGTCAACCAAATTATCGCAACACTCAATTCATTTCAAAATTTTGCACAACTTTAAATAAGCACATTTCCGTGAAAAATTATAATAAAAGAAATATACGACCGTTATGATATACAATCAAATTAGATTGAAACGCCATTTACGGCCCGAGCTTGGATCTGTTTCGTTCTGTCTGTTGTCCACCCGTTTTTTGGTCAATGCATTTAAGCAATTTATCAGGGATTTGGACAAGTCGTGTGAAAGTTATTATTATTATTATTATTATTGTTCGAGACCGAAAAGATATCGGAGTCTATAAGTTTCGTAACGAGGATCACTTTTATCTATCTGATTGTAATTAGGATAATCAATGGGTTGTGTTTGTACAAATATTACTTAGTGGTCGAATTGGTACGACACCCGTCACGGAATGAGGGAGGTTTCAGGTTCGAACCCTGGCTGAGATAATATTTTTCGCAATAAATTTAATTATTCAATTAAAATGCTTATATTATAAGCATCTAAAAAATTACATCAATTTTAGAATGACCAGAATCCTTGGTCGAAACGGGGTGACGATTTGTCACGACGATTATATTCGTTGCCACGATTATAATCATTGCCAGTATAGTCGATTAAAGTCTTAATTAGGCTTCCTTAAATTACTTTCTTTAATGATACTTTATATAAGATACATATCTAACTTATACACTTTTTAGGCAAAAATCGGTAACTTCTTCACCGATTTTTGCCAAAACTCTATCCATAAAAAAAAATTTAGTTTGGTATCTCAAAATTTGCGGAAATTAGAGCAATCACGTAGATTTTTTCAAACAGAAATCGGTAACCTTTTTATTCTTAACAATTTTTCTAATTCTATTATATTCTTTAATCTCTTCTACCCCTATTTCATATATAATTCTTTAATATTATTATATATAATTCTTGATATCTTAAAATTAGGGGAAATTAGAGCAATCACGTAGATTTTTTTTTAAACAGAAATCTGCAACCCCTTTATTATTAGCAATTTTCCTAATTATATTATATTCTATAGTCTCTTTTACCCCTATTTCATATATAATGCATTAAGATTTGTTTGATTAGTTCATGAGTTATGCATAAATATGTATACATACATACACACACACGGACATTTTTTTAAATTCGATTTTCGAACATAAGGAACACATTGAGATCGAAAACTAAAAAAAAATAATTTTTTCTTTGGTTTTTTCTATCCCTATTTGATATATATAATACTTTAAAATTTGGTTGATTAGACCTAGTTTTATACGCGATCAAAGGTCCATACACGAGGTTTACGAAAACAAAGCTTCCTTTATGAGGAAGCAAAAAAATGAGGTTTACATTATTTTTTTAATGGAGTTACGGCGTATCAAAGTTATTTATGCGGAAGCACGAAGCGGATCAAAAGAGAGAGAGAAAGAATGACGAGTCTTTCTAGCGGACTTTTTTGCACGATCTGAAGGCAATACGCTAACCGAATAGTTGGGCGCTAAACGCGAACAATTAGTACAATACACGCGTTTCCGAATTCCAAAATTCGCGAAAATCACGAACGCTAAACACACACACACACACACACACACACACACACACACACACACACACA
>NW_020214436.1:67572-83759 GCF_003070985.1 Temnothorax curvispinosus
CACACACACACACACACACACACACACACACACACACACACACACACGCACGCACGCACGCACGCGTCATAACTCCGTAAAAAAATCGTTCAATCCTTATTTTTCTTAATTTGCAAGGATTGGTCGTGCGCGTGCGTGTGTGTATGTAACGCTTTTGTTGTCCGTTTATGCTCTAACTTCCGTAATTTTTAAGATATCGGGATGCATTTTTTTTTAATCGATAGATGAAAGATTTAGGCTGCGGTCTACTTGATGCTACAAATGCTTCGAAGCATTTCTCTTCTCTTTTCTTTCAATGAAGAAAGAAGGAGAAGAAGAACGCTCCAAAGTCCAAAGCATTTGTAGCGTCAAGTGGACCGCAGCCTTAATCTATCGATTAAAAAAAATGCATCTCTGACATGATACTCTATCAAGGTTGGGATTGAATTTGGCGATGATCGGTAAATTGGTTCTTTTTTAAGAAAATTTCGAATTTTTGTAGAAATGTTTGTGGTTATTCTAACTTCCGCAAATTTTGAGATATCGGTTTATTTTTAATTTTATTATATTCTTCAGTTTTTTCTACCGATATTTCATATATGTAATTTTTTAAGATTTAGTTGATTAGACCCGGCTTTGTACGCGATCAAAGGTCCATAATTTTTTTAGAAATGCCTATAATAGCTCTAACTTCCTCAAATTTTAAGATATCGGGCTGTTTCTAATTTTATTATATTCTTCAGTCTTTTCTACCCCTATTTTATATATAATTCTTTAAGATTTGATTGATTAGATCCAGCTTTATACGCGATCAAAGGTCTATATGCGAAAATCAATATATGGACCATGTACTGCCATATAGGAACAGGTTAAATTTAAAATGAAAAAAAGTGTGCAAATTAGAAACTTGCACATTGCTTCCTCATTATTACAGATTGGTACCATTGCTCCTATTTTATTTCGCTCATAAAGCTTCCTCTATAAGGAAGTCAAACTAATAAATACTAATAATTATACATTAAATAAAATATAAGCTTCCTTATAAGAGGAGTTTTGTGAGCGAAATAAAATAGGAGCAATGGTACCAATCTGTAATGATGAGGAAGCAATGTGCAAGTTTCTAATTTGCACACTTTTTTTAATTATCATAATATTTGCGAAAAGAAATTTATTCTACCCCGTGGAGTATGTCAAATTTTTGAAGACAAAACGCGTCCTCACTTTTAAAAAGATGGCGAGAGGGGGAAGGATAAATTCAAAATCTAGCGAATTTTGTTTTAAATACAGACTTTACTCTTTAAAATGAAAAAAAGTTTGATAATTCTTTACAATAGGGTCTTTTCCGATTTTTGATATTTTCTTGCGATTCTCTTGGTAAAAACCTTTGTTGTGACTCCGACAGTGATAATCAATCGTAGTCTATACGCTAGGTCGATTGAGCATTTTTATCGAGGTTGATGGCTTAAGTTAATGTTTTTTTATGTTTTTTGGGTCGTAGAACAAGAATCTGTAAATAGTTTTTTCGTAAGTCGATGCAATAAAAAGTTATTAACAATTTATTTGTTCAAATTGCCTTATATAGCGATTAAACTATACGTTTTATAAAAAAATAAACTGAAGAAAATTTGTTTCTTTTTTTACGACGAACAAAATGGCGTTTGAATTTTTTTAAAATCTTGATTATTGACGGAAATATGTCAATTTTTAGTACTGCCTACGCGTCGCGGAGTACCCTAGGCGTGCACGCGCTCGCGCTCAGTTGTATCGTTAAAACAATTGAAACTTTGAACTTGTCTGAACTTGTCTTGTGGTACAATTCAGCGTGAGCGCGCACGCCTAGGGTACTCTGCGACACGTAGGCAGTAATTACCTAAAAATTGACATATTTCCGTGAATAATCAAGATTTTGGAAAAATTCAAACGCCATTTTGTTCGTCGTGAAAAGAGGAACAAATTTTCTCCAGTTTACTTTTTTATAGGATGTATAGTTTGATCGCTAGGGCAATTTAAACAAATAAATTGTTAATAACTTTTTATTGCATCAACTTACGACAAAACTATTTACAGATTCTTGTTTTACGACCCAAAAAACACAAGAAAACATTAACTTAAGCCATCAACCTCGATAAAAATGCTCAATCGACCTGGCGTATAGACTATCGGAGGGGGCCGAAAAATATGTACCCTACCTATTTTTTTTACATATTTTTGAGTAGGAGCGGGAGGAAAAGAAGACGAGGAATGTACTACGCGATGAACAAAATCATAACAAACAGCGGTATTTATGCATAAAAGGAGCACACACACACACACGCACACACGCACACACGAACACACGCAACACGCGGGGCGGGGGGGTGGTACAAGGGGGGGCCTTCGGCCTCCTCTTCTGCACCCACCTCCGCCAGTAGGCAGCGTGGACCTCGCTTTACAACTTAAAGTACATGCTAAGGCTGCCGTCCGATTCACGCTCACAGCGTTGTAAAGAGTGATGCTTTTAGCGCTGTAAGCGTGAATCGGACCGCAGCCTTAGCTTGTAGGGGAAACCGGGGCAAAGTCGGCCCTTTTTTTTCGGTGTCAATTTTTAACAACAAAATAAATCATTTTAGTGAGATATAGTATACCATTGTAAAGAGTGAACCCTTGGCTACACAATTTAAGTATATAGGCATTTTGGTCTACGTCGCTTTGTTTAACCGGTATAGAGTAAAACCGACAAAGGTGCAAAAATCGGAAAGTGAAAATTCCCTGGGCGGAGTCGTGTCTTCATTCTCGGACTGGATTTTAAACAAAGATACATAATTTTGATCATAAAAAATAATAGAATACACTTTATTCATTGTTTTTTAGTAGAAAAATGGAAAGCGGAAAATAATTTCAAGAAAATCAATGTTCTTTTTCGTTAACGGTTTAAGCATGTAAAAACTGACAAGCGCACGCACTCGTTGTGTACCTTACGCCTGTACGAAATGCACTGTTTTTCATTGGCTCTGTTTTTTATTATCTCCGAGCATACGCAGCACATATTATTTAGTTTTCTTGACTTCGTTTTGGCTTGGAAACGACTTTGCCCCGAACACAAGTTTGGTTTAATCGCTTAGAAAATAATAGAAATCAATGAAAATAAAAAAACTGCACTAGATTCGTGTTCAGCATGCATTACTCTTTAGAGTCACTTACTTTAAGATTCGGAGAGGCAATAATACTTAAGATATTACAAACTTTCGACGCGGAAGAATATTTACTTTCGACCTGCGAAAACACGTTTGCTTCGATAAGAATCGCAACATGGCACGTAACCTCACTAAACTCCGTTGGTTACGTGGGCACTATAAGCCGCGCTTACAGTATTAATGGCGAGTTCACACAACACACGGATTTTGAGATAATTGCAAAAACGACTCCGCCTCGGGGCCGACTTCGCCCCGGTCTCCCCTACATACTTTCAGTTGTAAAGCGAGGTCCACGCTGCCTACTGGCGGAGGTGTGTGCCGAAGGCCTTCCTTGCACCTTCCACCGCGCGCGCGCGCGCGTGTGTGTGTGTGTGCGTGTGTATGTGTGTGTGTTCCGGCATGTCGGAAAGAATAGGTATAAAAATAGAAAAAAAAAATTGGTAAAAAAATAGGTAGGGTACATATTTTTCGGGCTCCCCCGATTTATTATCACTGTCGGAGTCACAACAAAGGTTTTTACCAAGAAAGCCGCAAGAAAATATAATCAAAATTCGGAAAAGGCCCTATTGTCAAGAACTACTAAAAGATTTTTTTCAAATATGACAATTTTTCGCGAAAATATGCTTATTTGAAATTATGCAAAATTTTGATATGAATTGAGTATTGTGATTTTGTTAATCAATGTAATATTTTCTTGTTAGTAGATTGACGCAAATTTTTATTGTCTCTAATAATTAGGTTACATTTTAATTGTTGTGACATTTTCAATATTATACAGTGTATATAAAAAGTACTGGGACGCAACAGTATCTCGAAAAGATAAAATTTTTTGAAAAAATGTTTTATACAAAAGTTGTAGAGTTTCAAAAGATCTATTTACTGATCTTGTCAGTGTGACCTTGTGTGGCGTCGCCAAGGTCAGAATAAGGTCAACTTAAATTTTTTTAATGGGACCTCCTATTTTTTTATTGCATATTCTTGTAGCCCTTGTCGAGATGTTTTTAAAACACTAGGGGAGAGTGGGGCACGTTGAGACACGGGGCACCTTGAGACATTGCTGGTTGGAGGGAAAGAAGGTTTTTTAGGTTGGTTGCACTGCATGCCTTGTTTATTCAGGAGGTAATATAATTTTAGCTTTTGCAATCAGATTACATTGTTTTGTTGTGAGCGAAAGATAAGTGTTTGGGGATCCTGGAGTTACGACAATTACCGACATTTTAGTTGGACCAATTTTCTTCGAATTAGCTTTACAGAATGGAAAATCCATTTACACGTTTAAAGTACGTACAGAAATCATGTGCGAAATAGTAAATTTAAGACTTAAAACTTAGAAAAATATATTTAATACTATTTGGTGTTGCACTTTTTGTACCTAGAGCTGTCACTTTAAGGAAACGTTCGCTTATATACAAATTATATAGCTTACGTGTACAAATCGAAAATGTCCCGCACCTCGGATTGTATCAAAGAACAGCGTAGCACCATTGAAACTAAGATTAAAAGCCTAATAAGAAAGATTTTTCATCCAACTGATTTTATGCATGTACACACACGCAGTGTACATGGCGTTGCAATCTGACAAAGACAGATATATCGCATGATATCTCGTTAGATAAGGACAGATATAGGCCGGTAATATAGAAAACGGTCAAAATTATCGACCCCGTCGAAGTTCGGCCGTCACTCCAGGATCTCTTTAAATGTAAATTTTAATTTGTTAAGGTATACTGAATTAATTAACTTTAAATTTATTACTGAATGATAGCTATATAGCTGTGTTTAATTTTCACAGTTTATATTTTTGCACAGTAATCAATTTGGTTTGGTTTAGCTTTGTTAGCTTTGAAAACTGCTGTTGGGGCACCTTGAGACAAATAACTATGGAGCAAGTTGAGACATAAAACTTTTTGGATTAAGATGAGACCTTTCAAAATAACTGTATTTTAAAAGATTGTTTCTTGTTTTAGATTTGTTGCTTATTGAAAATGGTCAGATAACGGAAAAAACCTCAAGTAAAAGGTAATTTTGATGCCGACACAATGTTTTTTTCATCCTAATATTTTTTGATGTTCTAATATTGTTCCTATCTAATATATATTCACAAATAAATCATAACACAAATTATTATTGATGTGTCTCATGGTGCTTTACATTGTTTTAATCTTCCCTACTAAATGTCTCAATCTGGCCCAAGAGTGGTTCAGGATGAGACACTTTTCAAAAATTGATTTTTTTTTATTATTTAGGAAGTAAAGCACGTTAAACCAAAATAAACTTATTAAAATTTTAAAATTTAAGTAAATCTGTGTTGGAAATCATTTTATAAAGAATTTTAGCATAAATATTTAAGGAAATACAGCAAGTTGAATTTAGGTGTCCTAACGTGCCCTACCTTCCCCTATAATAAAGCTCTAGGCTCCTTCATTAAGAATTTCCTGAGATACTTTAAATTCTGTTACAATATTTTTAATATAAAATATGAAATAGCTCGTAAAGTATTCACTTTTCGATAATTTTACTTTAATACTTTTATGCGTGCGTGCGTGTGCGTGTGTGTGTGTGTGTGTGTGTGTGTGTGTGTGCGCGCGTGTGTGTGTGCGTGTGCGTGTGGGTGTGCGTGTGCGTGTGCGTGTACTGCGTGTGTCAGAGTTCTGCAAACCAGTCCGACCCGCACAAGAGCTCGAAGTCCTGAGACGCATGAGCCCGCAAAGCCCAGCCTGCGCCGTTCGAGTAAACGAGCCCGCGAAATTCAGCCTGCGCGGCTCGCTAGAATAAATATTATGTTGCTATGTACGGTGCGTATCAATAATTCGTTCCCTGAGGTAAGGCCACTATTATTTGTAAGTAAATATAGCTTCTCATTCAATAATTTGTGTTGTACTTCGGTATAGTAATATACATGTTAAGGTAAATGTACCGGGACACTTAAGACCTATTTCTTTAGGGACACCTTTATCACTTTAGTTTTTAAGTAAGTATAACGCGAATTATAATCAAAGATAAAAATATAATACACGAAAAATAATTTTATCTTTGATTCTTTGATTTTAATTCACGTTATAAGTTATTTAAGGACTAAAATGATGAAAATATCCAGACATAGATACGTGTCCAAGCATTGGTACATTTACCTTAAATTCGACGGGCTGCGCGGGCTTAGCCGATTATTTAAACAGGTCGCGCGGATTGGTCTATGCGGGACAAACGCGTACTAAGCGTGGGCTTCGCGGGCTCGTGCCAGATTAGAATCGAGCTCAACAGGGCCTTCTTTTCCCGCATTTTTCTAAGCCCGTTCCCTTGGCAGTGGTTTAGCTAGATAGTAGATAGGGACAGTGGGGATCTCGTTAATCCATTCATGCGCGTGACTAATTAGATGATAAGGCATTTGGCTACCTTATAGAGAGTCATAGTTACGACCGCACCGGAGGGTCTAGGCGGTTAGCCCCCAGTAACCCGTCCAGGGTGTCGCGCGGTTCTTCCCAGTACTTCCCTTCACACTAGAATCAGAGCCGAGGATTTCCCCTTACAGAGCATATACCTTAATAGATTACATATTCCCGGACCAGCCGACTCCTCAAACGTAGGAGCACGGTTTCCTGGCTACTACTATATGACACTGATGTGTCTATGACACTTATTGTACCTGTGATGTTGCCCAGGTAGTAGGCACTCCGTAGCTCCAAGCACGCAGCGTTGCGGCCCTAAAAGCATACGGAGGTGGGATAACAAAGCTCCCCCCTACAAAGGTAATGTGCATCATGAATGTCTCTCAGAGACTCCACGTATTCTCTAGCGACCCTTACGCCCCCGAGAGTCTGACACCAAATGATAGAGCACCACTAGCCACGTGTGGGGCTTCCCTCGGTACTCGAGCGGTCTTATGCTCACGTTTGACGAATCACCGTCGCAAGTGCCGTGTTCACTCGTTCCCATGTTTGATGTTTCACCAATCGGCTCATGTTTGTTGCCCGGAGACTAGGATAAGTCATTTACCAGATCGTTTTATGTGTAGCGTGGCACATGGGGAGCCAGTTACCCGCTCCTGTCGGGCACAGCCCACGTTAGGCGAGCTTCCGTCGCGAAACGCCTCGCAAATCGCTCCCCTGTACGGCCGGCTGCATCTGTTACTCCAAGTCCTTGGGATGGACAGCAGCACAGGTCGTTTTATGGGCAAATGGCACGGGGTGCACCGTTTACCCGCGCTTACTTGAATTTCTTCACGTTGATATTCAGAGCACTGGGCAGAAATTACATTGCGTCAACACCCGCGAGGGCCATCGCAAACTTGAGGGCTTACATGGACCGGACTTAAGGTCACACTGATAAGATCAGTAAATAGATCTTTTTAAACCCTAGAACTTTTGTATATAACATTTTTTCAGAAAATTTCATCTTGTCGAGATATACTGCCGTCCCGGTACTTTTTATACACACTGTATAATGCTATAATTTTATTTTGCAGGTTTGGCATTTGATGATTGGGATTTAGATTTTTATACAGAATTATTTCTCCAAAAATTAAAACGTAATCCAACTAGTGTAGAATGTTTTGATCTTGCCCAATCTAATAGTGAACATAGCCGCCACTGGTTCTTTAAAGGACGTATCATTTTGGATGGCAAAGAAGAAAAACAATCCTTAATTGATATGATTATGGATACGCAAAATTACAGCAATCCAAACAATGTGATTAAATTCAGCGATAATAGTAGCGCAATAGAAGGATTTAAAATTCCTATATTACGTCCTACGAAAACTCATGAATGCAGCGGCTTTCACTTGGAAGATATCAAACAACATCTTATTTTTACAGCAGAGACGCATAACTTTCCAACTGGCGTAGCACCTTTCAGGTGAATTTAATAGCGAATTTGGTTGGGCACACCAGTGAGCACTAGGCTCAGTGCACATTAAAGCCGTTGTACACGAATCAACGTATAAAATGTATGTTTAATATAAACGGGTTAAGTCACGAAATCCTCAATTATCTTTATATTGTACTATTTGGTAAAATATGTATTGGGCATTTATCAGTCAAAATATTTGAATTTTACCTTAAACATTAAAAATTAAATCAGTGTATGACGGCTTTAATGTGCACTGAGGGCGCACTAGTGCGTCCAATCAAATTCGCTATAAAATATAATAAGAAAAAAAAAACTGACATGAGTTAAGGGGGGACTCTACTGTAGCCGGACGAAAAATAATGATTTTTTGGGAATTTAAGAAAAAAAAACTATAAGTGATATTGGATTTATTTTCTTTGCAATATAAAGAGGCATTTAAAAAAAAAAAAAAAATTTTTTTTTCAATTTCATTAATTTTTATTGTGTTGACGTACAATTTTGTGGCACAATGTCGGTAGCGCAACGGTTATCTGCGTATATACAATTTAGCAATGAGCTGAGTTATCTGAAAGCAAAAAACAAAAATTTTCTTTAAAGCTTAATCCAATTACGTGGGGATTGAACCTATTTGCAAATAAAAATATGAAAAATTGAAGAAGTTACAGCAATCGTAAGAAAATTTTTTTTTGATCAAAAAATCAATCTTATTGTTGATAAAAATGTTATAAATAAACAATAAAATGTAGCGGTAGGTTCAATCCCTGGAGAAAATTGTAAGGAATCAAATCATGCGTGACAAAAGTTATTTGATTGATTACTTTTTGAGTTATTTTGTACGCAAAGTTGGAAAAAATGGTTTTGAGAAAAACGCGTAAGTTTATTATTTTGTTGCTGTCAGCTAAAAGCACGTAGAAATGCATGAAAATTTCAGTATAAAGGTTTTTGAGGTCGCTGAATCTGAATCTGATATCAGATTTTTAAAAAGATTTATATTATATTTTGACCAAACTGACTTTAATATTGAAGATTCTTACATTAACTCGACGTTTCACAGATTCGACAGATTTTTAAAATTCAAAATGGCGGATTTCATATGGCGGGTCGTAGTTGAATAAAGAAATGAAATTTTTGATGTTTCCACGATATTTACAATTAAATAATGGTCAATCCGCTATTCCGGGCTCATATAAAATTACTTCTTCTTCCTCGAAAAATTCTTATTTACCAGTTTTCATCATCTTCTTGGTTGTTCGAGCTTTTTTGGTGCTTTCCAAGCTCCGCTTGTTTTGCACACACAATACACACATACATATACACACAAAAATATACTTAACACAATCGCAGATTTATACGAAACCTTATTGTTGAGAATCTAAGCAGATAAGTTTAGGTTTACCGCCTAAACTGTGAGGCAGGTACGGATTCTGTATACCGCCTGCTGCGTATCGATTCTCCGCGCGCCTCACTAAAAGGAGCTGTAGTTTCGTCAATTTTACGAATTCGACGATAACGCTTTGGGAATATGTTCTTGAAACCTTATACTATTTATTTATGCAAAAAATCGATTTTTTTGATTTATTACAGTAGAGTCCCCCCTTAAGTCGGTATTAATAGCCGTTTCTTATACATATTTAAGGCCATCTTAAGTACAATCTTAAGATATCATAAACCAATCACAGAGCTGTATTAGCATCTTAATGGGGGAAACCAGTCAGCTTAAAAAAAGACTATTTTTAAAGATTTTTTTGCTGGCAAATAATTTTTTTTTTAAATTACTTTATTAACATCACAAAGTACATAATTTGAACTACTTTTTGTAAAATTTTCGTAAAAAAATATTAATATTTATAGCTACAATAGCCAATAGTGTGAGCCGCCTAGAAAAAATTATGTCAAACGGACACATATATGTAGCGGACCAACGGAAACTGAAACATACGGATTAAAAAAAATAATAATTTGTTACAAAATGACGAACAAAAAAAAGAACGTTCCAAAAATCAGTGAACATTTGATTTGTTTTTTAACGTAAAAAAGTGTGCAAATTAGAAATTTGCACATTGCTTCTTCATCATTACAGATCGCTATCATTGCTCCTATATTATTTCGCTCACAAAGCTCTTCTATGATTATGAGGAAGCTTGTATTTTATTTGATGCATAATTATTAGTATTTATTAGTTTGGCTTCCTCATAGAGGAAGCTTTATGAGCAAAATAAAATAGGAGCAATGGTAGCGATTTGTAATGATGAAGAAGCAAATGTGCAAGTTTCTAATTTTCACACTTTTTTTAATTTTAAATTTAGTTTAGTAACACAAGTGAGGTTTTACAATTGATGCAATGTCAAATCGATGTTGACTTTGGGAGTTCAAGCTACATGGTCCATATATGGACTTCGCATATGGACCTTTAATCGTGTATAAAGCTGGGTCTAATCAATCAAATCCTATAAATAAGTATATATGAAATAAGGGTAGAAAAGACCGAAGAAAATAATAGAATTAGAAATAGCCCGATATCTCCAAATTTGCGGAAGTTATAGCTATCACAGAGATTTCTAAAAAAATAATGGACCTTTGATCGCGTATAAAGCTGGATCTAATAAATCAAATCTTAAAGAATTATATATGAAATAGGGGTGAAAAAGACTGAAGAATATAATAGAATTAAAAGTAGTCCGATATCTCAAAATTTGCGGAAGTTAGAGCAGCCACGGACATTTCTCCAAAAATTCAAAATTTTTTAAAGAAAGAACCCCTTTACCGATCACCACCAAATTTAATACCAACCTTCCTTTAATGATACTTTACATTAAAAAAAAAATTAAGACCGATATCTTAAAATTTGTGGAAGTTATTAGAGCAACCACGGACATCAAATTTGTACACACACGCACACGCACACGCACACGCACACGCACACACACACACACACACACACACACGGACATTTTTTTAAGAGACATTTTAGAACACTCTGAACATATTAGCATCAAAAACTCAAAAAACAATTTTTTCTTTGGTTTTTTCTACCCCTATTTCATATATAATTCTTTTAAATTTGATTGATTAGACCCAACTTTATACGCAATTAAAGGTTCATATACGAAATTTACGAAAACAAAGCTTCCTCTATCAAGAAGCAAAAAACAACAAATCGTTTAATCGAAAATTCAGTACGTGCAACTGAAGATAATCTAATTATAAGCCTTCACAAAAAATTTTGAATGTATTCGTTGAAAATTCATTGAGTTATGAGTGTGCCCAGTTTAAAAAAATCTTGTTTTGAAAAAAATACATTTAAAGTTTTAAGACGACTTATTTATGTTATCTCTCATCTACAGTAGCCATAAAGCCTGAACTACATTTATCGTAAAGTTCGTAAGCGTAGCGTTTTTGACTTACCATAGCGCATCTACTCCAGAACTATAAAATAAGTCTGCAAAATCATGTTCAGCATCCTCCTGTTTATTTAAAGTACGTCTAAGTTGAAGCCTAGCCTCATGCGTCACTGCTTTTGTTTTTCGCTTAGCAGCGAAAGTACGGAACGCGTTCTGCTTATCGTATTCGGCTGTTTGTTGTCCAATTTTTACCTTTAGAACTTCCAATACTTTCAATAATTTAGTGCACCCTTCGTTAAACTGGATTGTAGCTAAATAAAACACCAGTTTAACGATTTTAGCTTTGTCTGAAGTGTTTTTTGGAGCATATTTCCAAATAAGAGCGTTAAAACTCTCGTTATTATTTTGAATGAAACCACTCAAACATCTTTTTAAGTGTTCTTTATCACTCAAATCTGCCATGAACACCAAGAGTTCGCGGCCTCTGGTAGTGATCCCAGACAGCACAAAGATGTCTAAAAAATGACTAAAAGATGACAAATTTTTGGCTTAGATGTCTTTTCGTCTTTAGAGCTTAAAGTTGACTGAAAGATAACTAAAAGATGACTTACGTCCCACTAAATGTTGTCTTATAGCCAAAACTTATAAGATGACTAAAAGACATCCGATATTAGACATCTTTTAGTCGTCTTTTAAAATAATATTGTGGACATGTTTTCGTTCTTTATATTTTATATAAATTTAGTTTATAAATGAAAAGTTTATGTTAATAAAACTTAAAGTTATAATTTCAAAAAATATTTTATTGCAACGAAAAAATTTTATATTTTAATGGGTATTCCACCGAGGGTTAGAATCGAGTCAGAGTCGGGTTAGAGTCAGGTTGGTTTATCTATTTCCACCGGATCAGAGTTACACCAGGGTTGCGGCAAGGTTGAATGTAACCAGCTGTGCATTACAACAGGTAGCCTGATATTAAGATTATGCGACTAAGAACATCATAAATAAAATATCATGGATCTGAGAACAATAATGTTAACTTTACAGTACCAAGTAATATGCAGAAATTAATATGCAGAAATTATTTTTTATTTCAAGATTGGCGACGAAAATCAGCACAAAGGTTGTCCCGTTGGCAACACTACAGTAACTCGACTCTTGTCGTTGCCACTCATTGATATATAAGTATGGACTGCGCTCAGGTATAGAAAAATATGACCAGTGACTCACACCGGTGGAAGAAAAGAGATAGCGACTGGTAGAGGTCAAGCTGTCTCATTTTATCCATTAGTATATAGACAAAAAGGGAACAAGGTAGAGGTCAATTCTACCGGACACTTTTTAAAGGCTTTTATGTAAAGATTGCGTAGTCTATACTATATCTAGTTATACTATAGCTATACTATATGTCGATGTTTCCACCGAACCTCATTTGGACCTTATCTTAAAATTTTGTTGGGTAGGGTTTAAGGCATTGATATCTTTTCCCCTAGGACGGAAACGTGAAAGGTGAAAAGTTTATCTCTTTTTATTCAATACCAATAGAAAGAGATAGTTACATGAAACTTTTCACTTTTCATTTGTCCCAATTTGACTCTGTCTGATCCGACTCTGACCCGATTCTAATCCTTGATGGAAACATACTCAATATAGTCACTTTTATATAGATTGCACGTACAATAACACATCATGTGAATCAACCCATGTTATAACATATATTTTACGCAATAAGCTCTAGTCTTATGATATAGCGTCACGATTAAAAGCGAGATCGCAAAGGGATTTGTTTAGCGTTAATTTGCAACGTCCGCTCCGTTGAAAAATTTTTGGTTATGTTCAGCAAAGAAAGCAGATCAATGAACGCTCTGTGATTTGGAGTATTTTTTTAGGCCTTCTTCTTTTTCTGGTTATTGGCACTAGCGATTTCCTTCTCGGTTTGCATCGGCCATTATTCAATTCGTCTGTGAAATGGCGTAGTATGGTAGACTTTCGTAAACTCGCAAACTCGTAAACTCGTAAGATTTCAAACTCGAGAATGTGTAAGTGTATGTGTGTATGTATAATTGTACGTGTATGTCCGCGGTGTCTTGAACTCGGTAATGCCGTAGGTGCGTTAGGCCCAAGGAATTGCGCGGATCACTTCCCCCTGCGGCCATTTTTTTAGGTCTTTGATAGATCCAGAAGAACGTATAATATATACTAATCAGGAACAATAATCACTAAATGCTCATTGAGCTTTCTCTGCTGTGAACGCTACTATAATTTTTCAACGCTTCAAAGCCTAAAAGTTTACTACTTAAGTTTTTCTATGTACCCGGGCCTTAAGTCAATCCTACTTTTAGGTTAGGTGGCTGTTCCATAACGCGCATGCGTATTAGAAAAAGAATCATGTAAGACACCTTTTAGACGACTTCTTGTTCAGTTAAACAGTCGACTTTTTGTGTAGTCGGAAAGATGTCTTTTAGACATCTTTTCGTCTAGCTGAAAAGATAACTATAAAAAGATATATTTTTGTCTACCCGAAAAGATGAGAGAGAGAGTTCTATAAAACAGGAAACAAAGTGTCACGCGGCGGAGCCCGACAGGGCACCAGGGAGACGACGAACGCCGACCACCCTCGGACCAAAACCCCCTAGGGATCCGGGAGCATCGCACCAACGATGCATCGGACCCCAGGAGGAAGCCAGAAGCGACGCTGCGGACACAAGAAATGAGGCCATTTAAGACCAAAATACTCGTTGGCCGGGAGGGGCACCAATGGCGGACCCCAATATCCCATAGTTTTAATAATAATAACGCATATACTAAGTCCGCACTTAAGAGTCTAGGGAGATCTATACATAGCAGAAACGCAGAGACGCATTATGGGTTCCCCGGCATCACACCTCCGATCATCCGGTCAAGGAGGCCCCGTTGTCTACGCTTCTCATCTTCCTCCTTTCCGGATAAGACCCTCTCCGCACATCCGCATATGTGGAGAAGGCACTCTACGCCGCTTGTGAACCGCGTGGTTTTTGGAGACTGGAGAGGGGTGAATTGACTGCGGTGGTCGGCAAGGACCTCTCCCTGGCTGTGGTTATCTCCGCCAGATCGCGGAGGTCCTGGCCGACCACCGCGGTCAATTCACCCTTCTCCAGCCTCCAAAAGCCACAAATCGCCAAAGTGGGCTCCGCCGTATCCTCGGCCAAGTCGCAATACCTGCAGACAGGCGTTTCCTCCTTTTCAATCCGGTATAAGTAGGAGCCGAACCACCTGTGTCTCGTCAGTAGTTGGGTCGTGCGAAAGGAAAGAAAGCCGTCGGACCTGTTGAGCCACGCATCAAAATTGGGAGTTATAGCCTCCATGGTCCTTCTTTTCGAGAGTTGCTCAGATCGGATATGCATGGCCCACCGCCTTCTAAGGTTCAGCTCCTCTTCTGCGCGAACCTCCGCAGGAGAGTCGGGGGTAAACGTACCCGACTCCCTCATCTCACATAAACTAAGATAAACGCGACGACAATAATCTGCGTATAAGTGTATTGGTGGTACCCTAGCTAACAAAGTGGCAGCCTCATAGGAGACTGTCCTATATGCCATTATTGTTCGTGTCGCTGTGAGACGGAGTGCCCTGTTCAAGATCCGCTGTTGATTATGCGAAGCAAGGAGCTCTTCTCTCCAAACAGGTGCTGCATATAGAATAATGGATGTTACTACCTTGAAATACAGTTGTCTCTTGCTCTCGACAGGGCCCCGCAGGTTGGGAAGGACCCCGCAAAGAGCCCTGCTGGTCCTGGAGATCTTAGTCGTCACCTGGGAGAAATGATGAGCGAAGGACCACCTCCAATCGATGAATACCTCAAGGTATTTCATAGTCTTAGAAAAGTAAGTTTTGTGGCCTTCAATTTCAATAAAAGCATCCCTGGGACATTTGCCAAAAAATATCGCTTCCGACTTAGTCCAAGACACATTCAAACCCAAGGTGCTGGATATCTGCGGATCTGGATAAGTATCCGTTCTAGACATTCAATCGCTGAAATGCGCACAGCTTCAAAGTTGTCTCCGACAACAATCAACAGAGTATCATCTGCGTATCAGACTATATGGCAGTTATCCGGAAGCAGGGTTCTCAGCACGCAGTCGAATGCCAGGTTCCATAACAGGGGGCCCAATACAGAACTCTGCGAAACTCCCCTATTAACCATTCTAACGCGACGTCTCCCATCCGAGGTCCGGTATCTAACCTTCCTGCAACACAGGTAGGCCTCCACAATTCGTATCAGATACCGCGGGAAACCTCTGCTGCGCATAGCTCTCCTTATTGCCGGCAATTTAACCGAGTTGCACGCGTTCTCGATGTCCACGGAGTATGCCATAGCCACTTTGCCGTTCTTACGCGCTTCAGTAATGATGTCCTTAACTAAACAAAGCGCATCGATAGTCGATCGAGCACTAAATCCTAAATCCTAAATTCGAATTGATTGTTCGAGAGATTTGCGCTCGGATTTTCGTCCATGTATTCCGTTAGTCGATTTGCAATTACTCGCTCAAAGGTTTTGCCAACTTTATTTAATAAACAAATCGGGCGTGCTTTCGGGACTTCCCCCAGCACAGCCTCGTTTAGGTATAAGAATTAGATTTATTTTTATTAGGCCGTTTTCCAGCTAGGGGGGAAGATGCCGTATTTCAAGTAGATATTGAAAGTTTAAACAAGACGCGAGATCATAGAAGGAGGTATCATCTTTAACACGGTGGCCTTGAACCCGTCAGGACCGGGGGCCGTTCCCGAGTTCTTCTTGGCCACGATAGCCTCTTTAACTTTGTCTACTGAGACCGGAAAACGTCCCTCCCCACAGTCCCCAAGATCCGATG
>NW_020214436.1:93759-108662 GCF_003070985.1 Temnothorax curvispinosus
GGCGGGTACCCGAATACCCGGGTATCCGTTTCTTTTTCCGAGCTCTACTGGAAATACGTGCGGAGGTAGGACCCAAGACCTCCCTCAGCTTGCCGACTGAAACATCTGCCTTAGAGGCGCCATCGCTGCCGGGAATCTCGATTATAAGACCCCCGTTGATACCTTTCCTTATCCTCGATTTTTCAATTCCGAGATCTTCAAGTGTTATATTACTCCTTGCTTTTTTCAGGATGTCGGCATATGTGACTTTATTGTCGAAATTAGTGATGGTTACCGCCGCAGTTTTTGGAACTCTGCGGCGGTTTACTCCTCGATTAGTTTTTCCAGACCCGCTCGCGGGAGGGTCATGCGAGACTCCACGGGCAGGGGCAGGTTCTCGAACGGAGACTCCTCTTCTTGGGTTGTTCTACACTAGGCTGGCTTTGGGCGAAGGCTTTCGCCGGTGTCGCACGAACAGAAACCGACTTCGCGGCATGTTTCAATTCACGTCGCCGATCGGCAAGTTTTGCCATCTCCATGCTGATCCGTTCCAACTCCCGAGCGTTAGCGTCATCCTCTGAGTCCTTGGAATAGTCGGAGGTAGACAATCCCGAACGTATGCTAGACCTGCAAGCAGTACTTGTAAGTCCTTTAGTTCTCGCAGGGGTAGCAGGCTCCGTAAAATTGTTATTTTCTGACCTAGAATCTATTGTTTCTATTTATGTATGTATGTATGTATGTATTTATGTATTTATGTATATATTGCTTGTCCCCGCAGGGTTTGCAAGGCGTTTTTATAAGGAACGTACCCAAACCTTTACAACAATTTTACAGCCCACTCCTCTCTTATTCGCATACATAAAAAAATTTTTTACATCACACAATTAACACAAACTTATTCTACACCCGTGGCGTTTTTTAGGGACGTACCAAACCCTTTACAAACCATATTTTTTCCTAACCCGACCTGTAGCGTCCTTTGTTTTCGTTCATTCTCAACCGCAGCATCATACAAAATATCACGCCTCTGCAACGCAATCTTTCCAACGCAATACCTCCATGCCCAAAACCCACAGTGTCCATATACCGGCATCTTACTCAACATATTTGCATTACAATCAACCAACAATTCATTCCTGCACGCTTCATGAAACTTCGTCACCATCTTATTCCTTTGCGTGCGACTCATTAAGCCCTTACATTCACTATCATCACGCTTCAACACTTTCCTTTCATCAATCATACAAATTTTACACATCCTCTTGCTGGCGTTTTTCAGGGACGTACCCAACCCTTTACAAAACATACACCTTCCTAACTCTACCTGACCATTACGGCCCTTTACACTCTTCTTCTCTCTCTCCTCCTCGCCCTCTATCCTGATTTCCTCTTTCATTCTTCCCTCTCCTCACTCCGTCTCCACTCTCTGGCACCATTCGTTTTCGCTCATTCTCAGTCGCAGCATCATACAAAGTATCACGCATCTGCAACGCAATCTTTCCAACGCAATGCCCCCATGCCCAAAGCACACAGCGTCCATCTGCCGTCTTAATCAACACATCTTCACTACCAATCAAACAACAATTCATTCCTCGCACAATTCCCCATCCCATCTCATCCCCCAATCCTCCCTTTTCTCGCTCTGTCACCACTCACCGGTGTCGATTCTCTTCCCCCCTCGCTCGCCAACCCTCCGCAATCGCACCTAGCACCCTCATCAGCCCCTCCGACTTCTCTCTATCTCCCGCTCCCCCCTCTGCTACCTTCTCTTTACCCTCCTGCTCTCTTCTCCACTGCGTCCCTCGTCTTCTCTCCCCCCTGGTCACCTGCTCAACCTAAACTCAGCCTGAAAACCTCTGAAAACCTCTCGAATGAGTGAGTGAATGAAGGCTCCTTGACTTCTCACTCCCTTCCTTCTCTCTTCCCTTCACTTCCTTCCGTGGCCACCTCTCTCCATCTTCTTGCCATGCGGCGGCCGATCTCCCAGCTCACGCGCGCTCGGCACCTCCTCTCTCTCTCTCTCTTGTCCACGCTGTCGGCCCCCAGTCCTCTCCACGGCCCTCGACCCTCGACTCGCCTCGATCGTTCGATCGATCGCTCCGTCGCGCCGACTCACAGCCTTCTTCCTCACCAGTCACGTCACCATTTACTAATTACGTCACCATTAGTAGGCCCTCCGTCTCGCGTCATATCGATCGATCTTCCGATCGATACTCCATGTTATCATGACGCTCGACTCCCTCGTCTCGTAACATGGGCTGCCGGCTATCCGTTTCCCTTGCCTCCTCTTGTCCCTCCGAGTATGCTCACCCCCCGGCCGTTCCGGCGCCCGTCACGCCCGGCAGCCAGCCTCCTCGGCGCACCTCCGTCTTCTCTCCTCTCCTTTCTCTTCCTTCTTTTCCCGTCTTGGGCCTTACTCCTCTTTCAGCCCCTCCCTCCGAAATCACACCGTCATCCTAACCTCTTCCTTCCAGGGCTCCCTTTCTCCAGCGAATACCTAGCGTTCCTCCTCATTCTCACCCTCACCTCCACTCACTCGACCCCTTTTTAGCCTCCTTCACGCCTTCGTTTCACCCTCCACCCTTGCTCACCCCCACAACACCCTTTTTCAACACCCAAATCTTTCCCTGCTACTATCCGCGTGTTCCCTCGTCGAGGGCTACCAAATTAACTTGTTTTTATCTATGTTTATTAGATTTCCGCTTTGAGCTCTGTCATCCGGCTGGGATGTCTTCCCGAAAACAAAGACAGGAGTCCTCAAAGGCTCGTCAATCCGATCAGCAGTCGAAAATAAAGACGTAGTATAATTGGACTCGAGTCTAGCTACTCTTTCTCGCAAGGCCTCAATTTCTTTTTGCAACTTGCCGGTCTGGCACGAGATGACCGTGTCAGTTTGTGCAGCGCTCCATGACGGTCGTCCGTGTTCCTCGATCCTCTAGGTGCGGGAACCCGCGCATTCTCGCATTGTCAACCACGTCTGCACCCCTTGCTCCATCTGGGGGGACCCCTGTACCACCGGGGCCCCAGCGTCCGTTTGTGTCGCCCGGGTGCACTCCGCCTTCGGGGTTCGCACGCCTTGCTCCACCCGGTGCGGGAACTCTGTCAACTGCACCTCTCCGTACGTGGGCCCACCACATGAGCTCCAACGTTTGGCTCAACTCGTTCCAGAATTGGGGGTCAACCCTGTCCACCGCCAACCACGCGTCCATGTCCAAAACGAGGACTACTGCCTGCGGGCGAATCATCGGGCCATACTGAATATGTCCTGCTATCGCCTCTCGTTACTCTCGGTAATTCCTACGGGTCAGGGACAGGAGGATAATACGGCTTGATATCCTTGACATGCACCTTTCCGATGGCCGATCCGTCCAGCCCATACACGACTGGAGAGATCGCCCATTTTATCCGTAGGTGTCCCTGGAATTTGGGCGCCAATTTTCCGGCGACATTCTGCGCGGCGGACGACAGCACGTGCTGTCGTTTCAACACCAAATCTCCAACTCGGAATCTCTGCGGCCGTCTACATAAATTATAGTTCGCGGCCTGTCTTTGACTCGTTTGATCCAAATTTTCCGTTACCCACTCCCGAATGGCCCTCAGTTCCGTCATTCTCCGGGACCATCTCGCGGTTTGATTTGCTTTATCTTCTCGCCACGGTCACGTAAAGAGTTCGGTGGTATTAACTCGCGTTCGAGATTTACAAATGCCGGGGAAGCACCTAAGGACGAGTGCGACGCGGTATTATAGGCAAAGCGGAAATGTGGTAGATATTTATCCCACTCTCTATGATCACTCTCGATAAAGGACACGATCATTGTTTTTAGAGTTCGATTAACTCTTTCTACGGGGTTGGCTTGCGGATGGTATGGCGGTACGGTGGTGTGCGTAATACCGTTTTCCTCGGCAAAGCCCTTTATAACACGATTTACGAATTCCGTCTCGTTATCGGTGAGGAGAATCTTCGGCGTACTCCAACGCGACACTATCAGATCTTCGAGCGCTTCTCTGATTTTCGGGCCTGTGGCCGCTCGCAAGGCTTTTATCTCTTTAATTGTTATATATAATGTTTTATGTGGTTTTATTTTGTGTGCAAATGATTTTCATCAATTATCTCAGAAAGTATTGGTTTATTGAAAAAGTGTTTTAGGTAAAAGTTAAAGGGTTTGAAGGAGAGCGCAGTAGACAATTTTATTAGATTTTGGGTCCGGGACCTGTATTGAGCCCAAGTCCAAATTTTTAAATAAAAACCCTTATTTTTTATTGTATCATCTTTCTCTACTTATAAATTTGAACAACTTTTGTCTGAAACAATTTTTTATTTGCCCAATACTTTTTGAGATATTCAAGGAAAACTTGGTAACTTTTTCAATTTTTAGCTTATGATATCTTGATAATTGTTTGCCAGAGGAAAAAAATGGTATAGAAGACTTTTTGACTTGATTTTGTCTTAAGAATATGCTGTTGCAATAGTACTCCAATTTTTTTAAATACTTGTAAACACTCCAAGAAGATGTATACACAAATATTTAAAAAACATTGGAATATACTATTGCAACAGCACATTTTTAAAATAAAATTAAGTTACAAAGTTCTCTGTACCACTTTTTTCTCTGGCAAACAATCATCAAGATATCACAAGCTAAATATTGAAAAAGTTACCAAATTTTCTTTGAATATCTTAAAAAGTATATTAAGCAAATAAAAGAATTTTTCAAACAAAAGTTGTTCAAATTAATTCATAGAGAAAGATGGTAAAATAAAAAATAGAAATTTTCATTTAAAAAATTTGACTTAGGCTCTATTGGGCTCAATACAGGCCCTGGATCCAAAATCTAATAAGATCGTCTATTGGCCCCCTTCAAACCTTTTAACTTTTATCTGAAACATTTTTCCAATAAACCAAGTCGTCAATTGACACTTAACGAAGATTAACACAATAACATTTAAACGACACCCAACGATAAAAGGATCATGACGACACTGATTAAATCGACATAGAACATTAAAGGTTAATACCCTGTTAACACCAAACATCTAACGATGAGGATCAATCTCCAACCTACACTAAACATTGAGGTTTAATCCCCAACTTACACTTATCATTGAGAATAAACTCCCAATATACACTTATCATTGAAGATTTACCGGGTAAATATGCAGAATAGTGGCCTCCTCACCGATTTCGTTGAACTTAGGCTTAATCGACGCGTTTCTGCATAAAACGACCGAATTTGGCAGAAAAAAGTGTCGCTCTGCCCCGCGAAGCGAGATATTATCAGTTACAGTTGACGACTATCAGGTTATGAGACCTGTCATATCGACAAGATGTAGCGACTACGAGCATGTCCCGCGACCACATGCGCATGCTCCGTGGCCGCACGCGCATGCAAGAGGTCACGTGACAACTGTTTGGTTGGTAAGTCAGAAGTGTAACATAATTCGAAATGATATTCTTTCGGCGTATAGATTAGTGACGCGCTTTAAAAGTATTTAACTGTTTAAAGCGCGTCACTAACCTATGTAGGTTAGTGACGCGCTTTAAATAGTTAAATACAAAATATCTGCTTTAATGAAAATCACAACTTCAAAATAATACATTCAATTTTAATTATTTATTGGATTCATATTAAGATCTAACATTTTTCTATTGCCTGTTCTAGATTGGAGGATGAGCCGATTCTCGGCTCATCCGAGTGAGTGGTGTAGACGGGTAAAAATCTATAGTTTATGTATAGTTTATGTCACGTACACTATAGAAGGCGGATGAGCCGAGAGTCGGCTCATTTTCCAGTCTAGAACGGGCATATGGAAAACGCTGAAACTGTACACACGGCTGCGTCGCATTTGTCTTAATTGCTACAAAGAATAAAAAATATTTGTTTGCTATAGTTATCAATTAATATTGAAAGAATTACCTCATGATTTAAATATCAATATCTATACTCAATATTGCGCTTTCTCTCAGCTGTGTATGTATTTTTTAGCGTGAAGGCTAATACATCATGCAAACATTTTTCCGATATCTCATTTATATATACAAAATTGACAATAATCATTCGTTTATGATCCGTAAAATTTTTATCCCAGAACATTTGCCGTATAAATTTCGGCCACGTATTTGCATTGCCAATAATGTCCTGAATCGCAAGGCACGGATTATTGTTCAATTGCTGAATTGAGTATGCCATTGTAAAATTAAGATGTGCAGGTTGTAAATGACAAGATATTTATTTAAGTAAGACGCGTCGAAGTACACTACATATGTCGCTACGGAGCATGCGCGTGCGGCCATGAAGCATGCGCATGTGGCCGCGGGGCATGTTCGTAGTCGCTACATCTTGTCGGTATGACAGGTCTCATAACCTGATAGTCGTCAACTTTAACTGATAATATCTCGCTTCGCGGGGCAGAGCGACACTTTTTTCTGTCAGATTCTTTCGTTTCACGCAAAAACGCGTCGATTAAGCCTAAGTTCAACGAAATCCGTGAGGAGGCCATTATTCTGCATATTTACCAAAAATTATTTTTGAATAATATAAGAATATATTTCTCTTTATTGATTTATATGCAATGGTTTGATACAAGTAATTTTTCTTTGTTTAACGCTTTACAATCTTATTTTAAGAGTTACATATCAAAGATAAAGGATATTCTCTAAATAAGAATGCTCTTTTATCTTAACTCAGTAGCTAGGTAAGTTTACCCTGCAAAAGGTCGGGTAGTTTTGATTTTTGGATGTGTTTTATACTTTGGGGTCCTAATAAAAAATCCAAGTTTTTGACTTTGGCGCACTTCCGCTCGCGCCGCCATCTTAAAAAAATGGAGCACAAAACCGGTTTTTTCGGAATATCTCCTCACCAGTCGGTATTTGGGCAAAAATAGTTATTATCAATTTTGTAGAAGATATAATTCCCTACAACTTTTGTCTGAAACATTTTTTCGTATATCTAATAGATAGCAAGCTACAGAACTGTAAAGTGAAGTAAATTATTACAAATATCACATGCCTCGATGATCGAATTGTTGAGACACCCGCACGGTATGAGGGAGGTCCAGGTTCGAATCCTGGCTGAGGTGATATTTTTCGCAATAACTTCTTTACAGTAATATTTGGGGGGAGGAGATGTTAGATACGATGCGTATCAGCATCAAAAAAATGAACGCGTGGTCGCCACGCGCGTTAGAAGTGAAACTTCTGAAGGCAAGGCTTTGCCATAACTTTTCTGAAATTAATACAAAAACAATGCCACAGAATTGGTCACTCCAAGCCGCCCGCAACTCGAAAATATAGTGTTACACGCAGTTCTCACTATATCCGTCTCGCCAGTGCCGTACGCCTGATCGAATTTTCGTGACGCGTTTTCGAGTCGCACAATTGAACTTACTACCGTACTAAAGAAGTTTAATTTCGTACGCCTATTGTTCGAATTTTCGTTACACTTTTCGTGTCGCATGATCGAACTTACTACCGTGCCAGAAGAAGAACCGTCTCGCCAACGCCGTATGCCTATTGGTCAAATTTTCGTTACACTTTTTGTGTCGCACAATCGAACTTACTACCGTACCAAAGAAGTTTCATTTTGTACGCCTATTGGTCGAATTTTCGTTACACTTTTCGTGTCGCATAATCGAACTTACTACCATGCCAGAAGAAGAACCGTCTCGCTAACGCCGTACGCCTATTGGTTAATTTTTGTTACACTTTTCGTGTCGCACAATCGAACTTACTACCGTACCAAAGAAGTTTTACTTCCGTTACACTTTTTCGTGTCGCGAATCGAACTCACTACCGTGCCTAAAGAAGTTTCACTTCAAAATTAAATCGATTATTGATTTAAAAATACGTAAATTTACTGTTCCTACAAGCATGCTGTGTTTCAAAACCGACAATTTAGTTGGCGCGCAGTATTTGTTGGAAATAGTATCTACTAAAAATTCACACGAAAAATTATTTCGTTACTTAGATCCAAAAGCTCAAACTAGACGGCATTCTCACATTGTGTCGACTTTAAATCTTAGAGTCCTATTATTATTGTTAATAATAATAATAATAAATTTATATTAATAGAAATTACTAAACAATAATTATAATAAAATATGCTTAAAAAGGAGCCTGTTGAGAATCTAACGCTCGAAAAGTGAAAGCGAGCAACGTACACATTCGAGAACGCTCGATTTGCTCCGAACCGCGAGTATTTGCGTTCCCCCCTTTTTAAAGTGAAACTTCTTTAGGCACGGTAGTGAGTTTGATTTGCCACACGAAAAAGTGTAACGGAAGTGAAACTTCTTTGGTACGGTAGTAAGTTCGATTATGCGACACGAAAAGTGTAACGAAAATTCGACCAATAGGCGTACGAAATGAAACTTCTTTGGTACGGTAGTAAGTTCGATTGTGCGACACGAAAAGTGTAACGAAAATTCGACCAATAGGCGTACGAAATAAAACTTCTTTAAATAAATATATTAATTACCACTTTTGCAACTCTGGTTTCAACACAACAGTTGTTTTTAACCCTGAGCGTCTATATGTTTTCTTTTCTTCTTTTGGCACGGTAGTAAGTTCGATTTTGCGACACAAAAAAGCGTCACGAATTTTGCGACATGAATTTTGCGACACGAATTTTGCGACACAAAAAGTTATGGCAAAGCCCTTGCCTTCAGAAGTTTCACTTCTAACGCGCGTGGCAACCATGCGTTCATTTTTTTTTGTTTCCTTGAGCAACCGGCTCGCAGGTGTATATCGCGTGATCTGCCGCGTGATCGCACGTATCGCGACCAATAGTCTGTTCGCTAGACAATTTGGAGCCAATCAGCATATTTCACGTCACAATATTCTTCGCGGCATAATGCGTAGCTCCGGCTGCGATCGTTTCGCTTGCTCCGGCCAGGAGACCAGTGAGCCCTCGAATTTCGTGCACGACACTTGTGCTAGCGAGTGCTCTGCGATATCGAGAGACGGAATATTATCGAGTCGTATCCGATCAAGTACTGCATTATATCGCGACGAGAGAGACATTGTACATATTGTGCTGAATAAATTGATAAGTGTACACGAGACTGAGTTTTTTCGCCTTTCTCGGCGCAGCGCGCGAATACCCTGAGCGGTCTACTAACAGAGCCTTTTGTGAAATTTTTAATAATTTGTTCCACTTTATAGTGCTGTAGCTCGCTATCTATTACATATACGAAAAAATGTTTCAGACAAAAGTTGTAGGGAATTATATCTTCTATAAAATTGATAATAACTATTTTTGCCTAAATACCTACTAATAAGGGGATATTTCGAAAAATGAACGCGTGGTCGCCACGCGCGTTAGAAGTGAAACTTCTGAAAGCAAGGTTTTGCCATAACTTTTCTGAAATTAATACAAAAACAATACAACGGAATTAGTCACTCCAAACCGCCCGCAACTCGAAAATATAGTGTTACACGCAGTTCTCACTATATCCGTCTCGCCAGTGCCGTACGCCTGATCAAATTTTCGTGACACTATTTCGTGACGTTTTTTCGTGTCGCACAATCGAACTTACTACCGTGCTAAAGAAGTTTCATTTCGTACGCCTATTGGTCGAATTTTCGTTACACTTTTCGTGTCGCGAAATTTGTGTCGCTTTTCCGTGTCGCAAAATTGAACTTACTACCGTGCCAGAAGAAGGAGCCGTCTCGCCAACGCCGTACACCTATTGGTCGAATTTTCGTTACATTTTTCGTGTCGCGAAATTCGTGTCGCTTTTCCATGTCGCATAATCGAACTTACTACCTTGCCAGAAGGAGGACCATCTCGCCAACGCCGTACGCCTATTGGTCAAATTTTCGTTACACTTTTCGTGTCGCAAAATTCGTGTCGCTTTTCCGTGTCGCATAATCGAACTTACTACCGTGCCAGAAGAAGGACCGTCTCGCCAATGCCGTACGCCTATTGGTCAAATTTTCGTTACACTTTTCGTGTCGCGAAATTTGTGATTTCGTGTCGCGAATCGAACTCACTACCGTGCCTAAAGAAGTTTCACTTCAAAAACCGGTTTTGTGCTCCATTTTTTCAAGATGGCGGTTCGAGCGGAAGTGCGCCAAAGTCGAAAACTTGAATTTTTTATTAGGACCCCAAAATATAAAACATATCCAAAAATCAGAACTATCCGACCTTTTGTAGGGCAAGACCTATTTTCCCCCCCTGCTACTGGGCTATCTGTGTAAAGTTTACTATGGACAACCAAAGCTCCACCAGCTTGCTTACCCTACAGGCGATCTAAGAGTCTACATGTGCATTTACACGTTGGTGCTTTAAACGCAGAAATAAAAACATCAAAGCAATGATAGCTTGTTTGAATCGAATCGCGAAAGATTAATTGACTTTTCTTAATTCGATTCAAACAAGCTATTAATCGCTTCAATGTTGAATCAACTTTGAGTCGACGTTACATATTATACATATTAATATCTAATCGAGTATAAATATATGTCACTTGTTACGCATTTGAAATGTATATGTTACTTAATGTTCTATATCTGATACATATATGTTACATTGTTATGTATCACAGATAGAGCACTTAGAGTATAGTGATACATATCAGAGATATATCACAGAAGTACTATTGATGTTGACATTGTGTGCTACATGTAGGTAACTTGTGAGTTACTTGAGACATAACTAGGTACTTTGTGATACTTAATGTTTTATATCTGAGATATGTATGTTATATTACTGTGTTTACTGTCATAAGACTCTCTGTAACTTGTTTTATTTATTCTTTGAAATAGCAGAAATATTTAATTATTTTGTTCTCATGATTTTTTCTCGTACGTTTTTAAATACAAAATAATATTTCTTAGTGGTGCTACAACGGGTACCGGAGGTCGATTGAGGGACATCCAAGGAATTGGTAGAGGTGGACATTACATAGCAGGCACTGCAGGTTATAGTGTTGGGAACCTTTGTATTCCAGGTATACTATATTTGCATCTTTATTAAATCTATATCTATGGTATATTTGGGATCGGGACACAAGTCAGTCTATCAGTGACCAACATTTATTAACATCGTGCTTGGGAGCACGCGGTGTGCGCATTGCTAGCCGACTGTGTACTGGCCTCGTTGTCGCTCGGCGCTGCTCCGCTCACTCCGTCGCAGCGTGTCGGTGTTATTGTTCGCTATCGTACCGCGTACATTACAACTCTCCCGCCTTTATAATTTAAGCTCTATTGAAAGCGTGGAGAGCGACGCAATATCGGCTTGTTCGCTTGGCCTTTAATTATCTGATCAATGTGACGCTTTTGAATTGCACCTTTATCGGTCTGCACGACGTACGTAGATGGCGAAGTCTGTTTTACGATTTTACCTGCGGTTTGCTTATCGGCTCTTATGCCGTAATTATCGATCATGACATCGTCACCTACTGCTACTTCAACTTTGCGCCTAGCTGCACTACTTACGATTTGCGCGCGTTGCTTTTCCTCAATCGTTTCAGCTATATTCGGCTTCAAGGGATCAGATCGCGTTCGTAATTCGCGATTAAACATTAGATACGCTGGACTTCTACGGGTTATACAATGCTCGATACTACGATAATCATACAAAAACATATTTACACCTGTGTCCAGTGTCTCTCCCCCTGAACGATTTTTGTGACATTATTTTTAAAGGTTTGTACGAAGTTTTCCGCAGCTCCGTTTGTAGCTAGATGGTATGGAGGCGAGTACGTATGTTTTACACCGTTTTTCTCTAAGAAATTGTGAAATTGTTCTAAACTGCGGTCTTCCATCCGTAACGCAGTGTAATGGTAATCCAAAACGCGCGAACAAGCTTTTGAATTCTTCTATCAGCCTATAAGTCTTTGTATTATTCTTAAAATTAATTACCTCAGGCCATTTTGAGTGCGCATCGATAATAATAGAATACATGTTACCGTAAAATGGCCTAGCGAAATCACAATGAATGCGACTCCATGTTTTCGTCGGCCAAGGTCACGTCGTTAATGGCGTATGTGGCGGCTTTTTATGTTGAATCAAACAAATTTTACATCCATTTACCAATGTCTTTATATCCGAGTCTACTCTTGGCCACCAAACATACAAGCGCGCAAACATTTTGATTTTTACAATTCCCAGATGCGTGGCGTGTAATTCGTTTAATATTGACAATCTCATATTTTCCGGAATGACGGCTCGTAAACCCCAAAATAAACATCCTTTTTCAACTGTTAATTCTAATCGCTTTGAATAGTAACACTTTTTGTCATCCGATAATTTTTTCGCATCTGGCCATTCGCTCAATACATACTTACAATACATACTTCGTTATTTTGCTAACCGTGTTATCTTTTTTACTTTCGGGGCTGCTAACATTTTGTGATCAAAAGTTTGTATTCCTTCGATAAAGTTTATATGCGAAAAATTTGTTTCTAACTCTGACAACAGTATATCGTTATCTTTATCTTCAATTGGAAGTCTAGATAACGCATCGCAATTTGCATTTGCTTCAGATTTTACATGTTCTATAGTGTACCAAAATCCTGATAGGAAATAAGCCCATCTCTAAAAACGATTGTTGGCTGTTATCGGTATTCCTTTACGCGGGCCTAGAATTAATTGCAAAGCTTTATTATCTGTTCTCAGAATAATCACTTTTCCAAAAATAAATTCATAAAATCTTTTAAATCCGTAGACCATCGCCATCGCTTCTTTGTCGAGTATTGTACGGCTTAATTCTTTTTTTTTCTATTTTCTTAGACGCAATGCAATCGGATTCTTCGTGCCATCTTTATATTTATGAGACAATATTGCAGAAATTCCATAATCCGATGCATCACATGCTAACACTATCTGCTCTGTTGGATCGTAATGCGCTAGTACACGTGGTGAAATTAATTCATTTTCAACCAATCGAACGCTTTTGTACACTCATCGTTCCATTCGAACTCTTTTTTGTTTAGCAGTTCGTATAATGGAGTCAATTTTGCTGCCCTACTCTTTAGAAATCGCGAGTAAAATGTTACAAGTCCTAAAAACGACGCCAAATCTTTATGGTTTTTCGGTTGTGGGGCATTTATCATTGCAAGTACTTTAGATTTTGCTTTATGCAACCCGTGTTTGTTTATTACTTTACATACTCATACTCATCGCTCAAGTCTAATTTGTGAAATTCGTTGCAATGTGGTGTCGGCTCTGAAACCAGGGTTACTCCGCTGTCCTCCTGCATCAGCTTGAGCTGTTGTTGCGTTGATCCGGCGCTCCCTTTCCGGTACGCTATCTTTTGTCACAGTTATGGCACGTGAACTCTCGGTATTGGCACCATTTGCTTGTATAGTTCGGTTTTCCGCAGCAATAACACACGATGCCTTGCTCGCTCGACGGCTGCTGGTTGTGTTGTTGTTGATTGGAGCCAGCCGCGGGCCTCTGCTGCTCGTGCGGCTTTGTTGGATTACCCCTACTTATGTTCCATCTACCTGTGAGTTCTGTAAGGCGAAAACTTCGCTTTTGGCACTTTTATTTTCCAACACTTGTAATGTACTTGTTGCATTTTTTCTGCAGCTTCTCGCCATAGCTTCTTTAAACGCCGTCTCATAGTCCAATTTTTCGATTCTGAACAGAGCTGCTTTCGTGTCGTGATCTTTCAATCCACTCACGAATTGATCTCGAAGTGCTACTTTTATATTTTCAAAATTGCAGCGCGTTGCCAGTTTTTCTAATTTAGCTGTGAATTCAGCCACAGATTCATTCGCCTCTTGTTTGGCCACGTTAAACTTGCATCTTTCCATAATTTTAGACGGCTTTGGGTTCAAATGTCCAGTCATGATTGTCACCAAATCATTGAATTTCTTTGTGTTTAATTTATCCGGCGCGGCTAATTGCTTCATCAAACTGAACGCTTCTTCATCTAAGCGTGTTAACAAATGTGCGGCTTGCTTTTTTTCTTTGATATCTTTCGCCGTGAAGTACAGTTTCAGTCCCTCCACAAAATTTTCCCAATTGTCTCTATGTAGGCAAAATTTTAGTCTAAAGGCTGATTTATAGAGGCCGTAATCGTTGATTTAAGCCGTAATCTTTAAGAAATTGACCAATCACAGTCGATTTTTCTTCTCACATTCGAGAAGAAAATCAGCCTCTATAAATCAGCCTTAATGCTGTCGCCCGCCATGTTGCTTTCGTCTGAGTCAGTTGCGGCCTCATCGTTACTCGCAGCGTCGCTGTATGAAGAATCGTCAGATTCACTTTTTTTTTACTGATTTTCGTACTCTCTTTATCGTTTTTACTGACCGACCCGGCTATTTCACGTTTCACGGTTTTCCTCAATAATTCACGCAATTCATCTAACTTATATCACTGGTACTGCATTCGATTTCTTTTTTTTTCAACTTGGCTATTACACCTTTTTTGTCCAGGTCTTCCCACGACGTTCCTTGTTGTCCCTGCATATAATCCTACTGTTGCACTGTACCTTCCTACAGTGTTATACTCTACGCGAATTTTGAACGCTGGATAAGCACCTCACTGCTCACGCGTCTCGCCTTCCCGCGACGCGTGCCAGTGTTCACGTGTCACATTTATTAATATATACATCGTGCTTGGGAGCACGCGGTGGGCGCCTTGTTAGCCGACTGTGTACTGGCCTTGTAGTCGCTCGGCGCTGCTCCGCTCACTCCGTCGCAGCGTGTCGGTGTTATTGTTCGCTACCGTACTGCTCCGTGATACATCACAATATCTATATGTCTTCATTCTACATTAAAAATCATCTTTTGCATTTTTTATAAAAAGTAAAGTTTGAGTTATTTTGCCCATATATGTTAAAAATTTGCCATGTATAATCATATAAGTACATTTATATATATAAGTACCGGACGTCTGTCTGTCTGTCTGTCTGTCTGACCGCGAACTACTCATTCGTTAGTGGACCGAATTTTTATCAAGGGTACATGAAATAGGG